>NW_025728243.1:0-114737 GCF_021461385.2 Schistocerca piceifrons | reverse complement strand
ACAGTAAACCTGGAGTGAAGCATCGGAATCTATTACTAGTGAAAGAGAAATGGTTCAAGACATAGACAGTAAGAAGAGTCAGTCTTCTTGTACTTAATTCGGCACTGTGCCTTTTGGATTTAATTCCGATGCAATTTCTGTGTTTCATCGTCAATAAGAAGGTCAGAGGGATACAGTAAACCTGAAGTGAATCATCGGAATCTATAACTAGTGTCACAGGAATGGTTCAAAACATAGTCAGTAACAAGAGTCAGTCTTCTTGTACTTAAGTCGGCATTGTGCCTTTTGTATTTAATTCTGATGCAATTCCTGTGTTTCATCGTCAATAACAAGGTCCAAGGGATACAGTAAACCTGAAGTGAAGCATCGAAATCTATATCTAGTTTCACAGGAATGGTTCAAATCATAGACAGAAAAAGAATCAGTCTTCTTGTACTTAAGTCGGCATTGTGCCTTTTGTATTTAATTCCGATGCAATTTCTGTGTTTCATCGTCAATAGGAAGGTCCAAGGGATACAGTAAACCTGGAGTGAAGCATCAGAATCTGTAACTAGTGTCACAGGAATGGTTCAAAGCATAGACAGTAAGAAGAGTCAGTCTTCTTGTACTTAAGTCGGCATTGTGCATTTTTTATTAAATTCCGATGCAATTTCTGTATTTCATCGTCAATAAGAAGGTCCAACGGATACAGTAAACCTAGAGTGAAGTATCGGAATCTATATCTAGTGTCACAGGAATGGTTCAAAACATAGACAGTAAGAAGAGTCAGTCTTCGTGTACTTAATTCGGCATTGTGCCTTTTGTATTTAATTCCGACGCAATTTCTGTGTTTCATCGTCAACAAGAAGGTCAGAGGGATACAGTAAACCTGAAGTGAAGCATCGGAATCTAAAACTAGTGTCACAGGAATGGTTCAAATCGTAGACAGTGCGAAGAGTCAGTCTTCTTGTACTTAAGTCGGCATTGTGCCTTTTGTATTTAATTCCGATGCAATTTCTGTGCTTCATAGTCAATAAGTAGGTCCAATGGATCCAGTAAACCTGAAGTGAAGCACCGGAATCTATAACTAGTGACACAGGAATGGTTCAAAACATAGTCAGTAAGAAGAGTCAGTCTTCTTGTACTGAATTCGCCATTGTGCCTTTGTATTAAATTCCGATGCAATTTCTGTGTTTCATCGTCAATGAGAAGGTCCAAAGGATACATTAAACCTGGAGTGAAGGTTCGGAATCTATAACTAGTGTCACAGGAATGGTTCAAAACATAGACAGTAAGAAGAGTCAGTCTTCTTGTACTTAATTCGGCACTGTGCCTTTTGGATTTAATTCCGATGCGATATCTGTGTTTCATCGTCAATAAGAAGGTCAGAGGTATACAGTAAACCTGAAGTGAATCATTGGAATCTATAACTAGTGTCACAGGAATGGTTCAAACCATAGTCAGTAAGAAGAGTCAGACTTCCTGTACTTAAGTCGGCATTGTGCCTTTTGTATTTAATTCCGATGCAATTTCTGTGTTTCATCTTCAATAAGAAGGTCCAAGGGACACAGTAAACCTGAAGTGAAGCATCAGAGTCTATAACTAGTGTCACAGGAATGGTTCAAAGCATAGTCAGTAAGAAGAGTCAGTCTTCTTGTACTTAAGTCGGCATTGTGCCTTTTGTATTTAATTCCGATGCAATTTCTGTGTTTCATCTTCAATAAGAAGTTCCAAGGGATACAGTAAACCTGAAGTGAAGCATCAGAGTCTATAACTAGTGTCACAGGAACGGTTCAAAACATAGTCAGTAAGAAGAGTCAGTTTTCTTGTACTTAAGTCGGCATTGTGGTTTTTGTATTTAATTCCGATGCAATTTCTGTGTTTCATCGTCAATAAGAAGGTCCAAGGGATACTGTAAACCTGAAGTGAAGCATCGGAATCTATAACTAGTGTCACAGGAATGGTTCAAAACATAGACAGTAGGAAGAGTCAGTCTTCTTGTACTTAAGTCGGCATTGTGCATTTTCTATTTAATTCCGATGCAATTTCTGTGTTTCATCGTCAATAAGAAGGTCCAAGGGATATAGTAAACCTGGAGTGAAGCATCGGAATCTATAACTAGTGTCACAGGAATGGTTCAAAGCATAGACAGTAAGAGGAGTCAGTCTTCTAGTACTTAAGTCGGCATTGTGCCTTTTTTATTTAATTCCGATGCAATTTCTGTCTTTCATCGTCTATAAGACGGTCAGAGGGATACAGTAAACCTGAAGTGAAGCATCGGAATCTATAACTAGTGTCACAGGAATATTTCAAATCGCAGACAGTAGGAAGAGTCAGTCTTCTTATACTTAAGTCGGCATTGTGCCGTTTGTATTTAATTCCGATGCAATTTCTGTGTTTCATTGTCAATGAGTAGGTAATAGGGATCCAGTAAGCCTGAAGTGAAGCACCGGAATCCATAACTAGTGTCACAGGAATGGTTCAAAACATAGTCAGAATGAAGAGTCAGTCTTCTTGTACTTAAGTCCCCATTGTGCCTTTTGTATTAAATTCCGATGCAATTTCTGTGTTTCATCGTCAATAAGAAGGTCCAGAGGATACAGTAAACCTGGAGTGAAGCATCGGAATCTATTACTAGTGAAACAGAAATGGTTCAAGTCATAGACAGTAAGAAGAGTCAGTCTTCTTGTACTTAATTCGGCACTGTGCCTTTTGGATTTAATTCCGATGCAATTTCTGTGTTTCATCGTCAATAAGAAGGTCAGAGGGATACAGTAAACCTGAAGTGAATCATCGGAATCTATAACTAGTGTCACAGGTATGGTTCAAAACATAGTCAGTAACAAGAGTCAGTCTTCTTGTACTTAAGTCGGCATTGTGCCTTTTGTATTTAATTCTGATGCAATTCCTGTGTTTCATCGTCAATAACAAGGTCCAAGGGATACAGTAAACCTGAAGTGAAGCATCGTAATCTATATCTAGTGTCACAGGAATGGTTCAAATCATAGACAGAAAAAGAATCAGTCTTCTTGTACTTAAGTCGGCATTGTGCCTTTTGTATCTATTTCCGATGCAATTTCTGTGTTTCATCGTCAATACGAAGGGCAGAGGTTTGCAGTAAACCTGAAGTGAGGCATCGGAATCTATAACTAGTGTCACAGGAATGGTTCAAAGCATAGACAGTAGGAAGAGTCAGTCTTCCTGTACTTAAGTCGGCATGGTGCCTTTTGTATTTAATTCTGACGCAATTTCTGCGTTTCATCGTTAATAAGAAGGTCCAAGGGATACAGTAAACCTGAAGTGAAGCATCGAAATCTATATCTAGTGTCACAGGAATGGTTCAAAACATAGACAGAAGAAGAGTCAGTCCTCTTGTACTTAAGTCGGCATTGTGCCTTTTGAATTTAATTCCGATGCAATTTCTGTGTTTCATCGTCAATACGAAGGGCAGAGGGGTGCAGTAAACCTGAGGTGAAGCATCGGAATCTATAACTAGTGTCACAGGAATGGTTCAAAGCATAGACAGTAGGAAGAGTCAGTCTTCCTGTAGTTAAGTCGGCATTATGCATTTTCTATTTAATTCCGATGCAATTTCTTTGTTTCATCGTCAATAAGAAGGTCCAAGGGATATAGTAAACCTGGAGTGAAGCATCGGAATCTAGAACTAGTGTCACAGGAATGGTTCAAAACATAGACTGTAAGAAGAGTCAGTCTTCTTGTACTTAATTCGGCACTGTGCCTTTTGGATTTAATTCCGATGCAATTTCTGTGTTTCATCGTCAATAAGAATTTCAGAGGGATACAGTAAACCTGAAGTGAAGCATCGGAATCTGTAACTAGTGTCACAGGAATGGTTCAAAACATAGACTGTAAGAAAAGTCAGTCTTCTTGTACTTAATTCGGCACTGTGCCTTTTGGATTTAATTCCGATGCAATTTCTGTGTTTCATCGTCAATAAGAAGGTCAGAGGGATACAGTAAACCTGAAGTGAAGCATCGGAATCAATAACTAGTGTCACAGGAATGGTTCAAACCATAGACAGTAAGAGGAGTCAGTCTTCTTGTACTTAAGTCGGCATTGTGCCTTTTTTATTTCATTCCGATGCAATTTCTGTGTTTCATCACCAATAAGACCGTCAGAGGGATACAGTAAACCTGAAGTGAAGCATCGGAATCTAAAACTAGTGTCACAGGAATGGTTCAAATCGTAGACAGTACGAAGAGTCAGTCTTCTTGTACTTAAGTCGGCATTGTGCCTTTGTATTTAATTCCGATGCAATTTCTGTGCTTCATAGTCAATAAGTAGGTCCAAGGATCCAGTAAACTGAAGTGAAGGAACGGAATCTATAACTAGTGACACAGGAATGGTTCAAAACATAGTCAGTAAGAAGAGTCAGTCTTCTTGTACTGAAGTCGCCATGTGCCTTTGTATTAAATTCCGATGCAATTTCTGTGTTTCATCGTCAATGAGAAGGTCCAAAGGATACATTAAACCTGGAGTGAAGGTTCGGAATCTATAACTAGTGTCGCAGGAATGGTTCAAAACATAGACAGTAAGAAGAGTCAGCCTTCTTGTACTTAATTCCGCACTGTGCCTTTTGGATTTAATTCCGATGCGATATCTGTGTTTCATCGTCAATAAGAAGGTCAGAGGTATACAGTAAACCTGAAGTGAATCATTGGAATCTATAACTAGTGTCACAGGAATGGTTCAAACCATAGTCAGTAAGAAGAGTCAGACTTCCTGTACTTAAGTCGGCATTGTGCCTTTTGTATTTAATTCCGATGCAATTTCTGTGTTTCATCTTCAATAAGAAGGTCCAAGGGATACAGTAAACCTGAAGTGAAGCATCAGAGTCTATAACTAGTGTCACAGGAAGGTTCAAAGCATAGTCAGTAAGAAGAGTCAGTCTTCTTGTACTTAAGTCGCATTGTGCCTTTTGTATTTAATTCCGATGCAATTTCTGTGTTTCATCTTCAATAAGAAGTTCCAAGGGATACAGTAAACCTTAAGTGAAGCATCAGAGTCTATAACTAGTGTCACAGGAACGTTTCAAAACATAGTCAGTAAGAAGAGTCAGTCTTCTTGTACTTAAGTCGGCATTGTGGTTTTTGTATTTAATTCCGATGCAATTTCTGTGTTTCATCGTCAATAAGAAGGTCCAAGGGATACAGTAAACCTGACGTGAAGCATCGGAATCTATAACTAGTGTCACAGGAATGGTTCAAAACATAGACAGTAGGAAGAGTCAGTCTTCTTGTACTTAAGTCGGCATTGTGCATTTTCTATTTAATTCCGATGCAATTTCTGTGTTTCATCGTCAACAAGAAGGCCCAAGGGATATAGTAAACCTGGAGTGAAGCATCGGAATCTATAACTAGTGTCACAGGAATGGTTCAAAACATAGACAGTAAGAGGAGTCAGTCTTCTAGTACTTAAGTCGGCATTGTGGCTTTTTTATTTAATTCCGATGCAATTTCTGTGTTTCATCGTCTATAAGACGGTCAGAGGGATACAGTAAACCTGAAGTGAAGCATCGGAATCTAAAACTAGTGTCACAGGAATGATTCAAATCGCAGACAGTAGGAAGTGTCAGTCTTCTTATACTTAAGTCGGCATTGTGCCGTCTGTATTTAATTCCGATGCAATTTCTGTGTTTCATTGTCAATGAGTAGGTAATAGGGATCCAGTAAGCCTGAAGTGAAGCACCGGAATCCATAACTAGTGTCACAGGAATGGTTCAAAACATAGTCAGAATGAAGAGTCAGTCTTCTTGTACTTATGTCCCCATTGTGCCTTTTGTATTAAATTCCGATGCAATTTCTGTGTTTCATCGTCAATAAGAAGGTCCAGAAGATACAGTAAACCTGGAGTGAAGCATCGGAATCTATTACTAGTGTCACAGAAATGGTTCAAGACATAGACAGTAAGAAGAGTCAGTCTTCTTGTACTTAATTCGGCACTGTGCCTTTTGGATTTAATTCCGATGCAATTTCTGTGTTTCATCGTCAATAAGAAGGTCAGAGGGATACAGTAAACCTGAAGTGAATCATCGGAATCTATAACTAGTGTCACAGGAATGGTTCAAAACATAGTCAGTAACAAGAGTCAGTCTTCTTGTACTTAAGTCGGCATTGTGCCTTTTGTATTTCATGCTGATGCAATTCCTGTGTTTCATCGTCAATAACAAGGTCCAAGGGATACAGTAAACCTGAAGTGAAGCATCGAAATCTATATCTAGTGTCACAGGAATGGTTCAAATCATAGACAGAAGAAGAATCAGTCTTCTTGTACTTAAGTCGGCATTGTGCCTTTTGTATCTATTTCCGATGCAATTTCTGTGTTTCATCGTCAATAAGAAGGGCAGAGGGTTGCAGTAAACCTGAAGTGAAGCATCGGGATCTATAACTAGTGTCACAGGAATGGTTCAAAGCATAGACAGTTGGAAGAGTCAGTCTTCCTGTACTTAAGTCGGCATTGTGCCTTTTGTATTTAATTCTGATGCAATTTCTGCGTTTCATCGTCAATAAGAAGGTACAAGGGATACAGTAAACCTGAAGTGAAGCATCAAAATCTATATCTAGTGTCACAGGAATGGTTCAAAACATAGACAGAAGAAGAGTCAGTCTTCTTGTACTTAAGTCGGCATTGTGCCTTTTGAATTTAATTCCGATGCAATTTCTGTGTTTCATCGTCAATACGAAGGGCAGAGGGGTTCAGTAAACCTGAAGTGAAGCATCGGAATCTATAACTAGTGTCACAGGAATGGTTCAAAGCATAGACAGTAGGAAGAGTCAGTCTTCCTGTAGTTAAGACGGCATTATGCATTTTCTATTTAATTCCGATGCAATTTCTTTGTTTCATCGTCAATAAGAAGGTCCAAGGGATATAGTAAACCTGGAGTGAAGCATCGGAATCTAGAACTAGGGTCACAGGAATGGTTCAAAACATAGACTGTAAGAAGAGTAAGTCTTCTTGTACTTAATTCGGCACTGTGCCTTTTGGATTTAATTCCGATGTAATTTCTGTGTTTCATCGTCAATAAGAAGGTCAGAGGGATACAGTAAACCTGAAGTGAAGCATCGGAATCTATAACTAGTGTCACAGGAATGGTTCAAAACATAGACTGTAAGAAAAGTCAGTCTTCTTGTACTTAATTCGGCACTGTGCCTTTTGGATTTAATTCCGATGCAATTTCTGTGTTTCATCGTCAATAAGAAGGTCAGAGGGATACAGTAAACCTGAAGTGAAGCATCGGAATCAATAACTAGTGTCACAGGAATGGTTCAAACCATAGACAGTAAGAGGAGTCAGTCTTCTTGTACTTAAGTCGGCATTGTGCTTTTTTATTTAATTCCGATGCAATTTCTGTGTTTCATCACCAATAAGACGGTCAGAGGGATACAGTAAACCTGAAGTGAAGCATCGGAATCTAAAACTAGTGTCACAGGAGTGGTTCAAATCGTAGACAGTAGGAAGAGTCAGTCTTCTTGTACTTAAGTCGGCATTGTGCCTTTTGTATTTAATTCCGATGCAATTTCTGTGTTTCATTGTCAATAAGTAGGTCCAAGGGATCCAGTAAACCTGAAGTGAAGCACCGGAATCTGTAACTAGTGTCACAGGAATGGTTCAAAACATAGTCAGTAAGAAGAGTCAGTCTTCTTGTACTTATGTCGCCATTGTGCCTTTTGTATCAAATTCCGATGCAATTTCTGCGTTTCATCGTCAATAAGAAGGTCCAAAGGATACAGTAAATCTGGAGTGAAGCATCGGAATCTATAACTAGTGTCACAGGAATGGTTCAAAACATAGACAGTAAGAAGAGTCAGTCTTCTTGTACTTAATTCGGCACTGTGCCTTTTGGACTTAATTCCGATGCAATTTCTGTGTTTCATCGTCAATAAGAAGGTCAGAGGGATACAGAAAACCTGAAGTGAAGCATCGGAATCTATAACTAGTGTCACAGGAATGGTTCACAACACAGTCCGTAAGAAGAGTCCGTCTACTTGTACTTAAGTCGCATTGTGCTTTTGTATTTAATTCTGATGCAATTACTGTGTTTGATCGCCAATAAGAAGGACCAAGGGATACAGTGAAACTGAAGTGAAGCATCGGAATCTATAACAAGTGTCACTGGAATGGTTCAAAGCATAGTCAGTAAGAAGAGCCAGTCTTCTTGCACTTAAGTCGGCATTGTGCCTTTTGTATTTAATTCCGATACAATTTCTGCGTTTCATCGTCAATAAGAAGGTCCAAAGGATACAGTAAATCTGGAGTGAAGCATCGGAATCTAGAACTAGTGTCACAGGAATGGTTCAAAACATAGACAGTAAGAAGAGTCAGTCTTCTTGTACTTAATTCGGCACTGTGCCTTTTGGATTTAATTCCGATGCAATTTCTGTGTTTCATCGTCAATAAGAAGGTCAGAGGGATACAGAAAACCTGAAGTGAAGCATCGGAAACTATAACTAGTGTCACAGGAATGGTTCAGTACACAGTCCGTAAGAAGAGTCCGTCTACTTGTACTTAAGTCGCATTGTGCTTTTGTATTTAATTTTGATGCAATTACTGTGTTTGATCGCCAATAAGAAGGACCAAGGGATACAGTGAAAATGAAGTGAAGCATCGGAATCTATAACAAGTGTCACTGGAATGGTTCAAAGCATAGTCAGTAAGAAGAGGCAGTCTTCTTGCACTTAAGTCGGCATTGTGCCTTTTGTATTTAATTCTGATGCAATTTCTGTGTTTCATCGTCAATAAGAAGGTCCAAGGGATACAGTAAACCTGAAATGAAGCATCGAAATCTATATCTAGTGTCACAGGAATGGTTCAAAGCATAGACAGAAGAAGAATCAGTCTTCTTGCACTTAAGTCGGCATTGTGCCCTTTGTATTTAATTCCGATGCAATTTCTGTGTTTCATCGTCAATAGGAAGGTCCAAGGGATACAGTAAACCTGGAGTGAAGCATCAGAATCTGCAACTAGTGTCACAGGAATCGTTCAAAGCATAGACAGTAAGAAGAGTCAGTCTTCTTGTACTTAAGTCGGCATTGTGCATTTTTTATTAAATTCCGATGCAATTTCCGTATTTCATCGTCAATAAGAAGGTCCAACGGATACAGTAAACCTAGAGTGAAGCATCGGAATCTATATCTAGTGTCACAGGAATGGTTCAAAACATAGACAGTAAGAAGAGTCAGTCTTCTTGTACTTAATTCGGCATTGTGCCTTTTGTATTTAATTCCGACGCAATTTCTGTGTTTCATCGTCAACAAGAAGGTCAGAGGGATACAGTAAACCTGAAGTGAAGCATCGGAATCTAAAACTAGTGTCACAGGAATGGTTCAAATCGTAGACAGTAGGAAGAGTCAGTCTTCTTGTACTTAAGTCGGCATTGTGCCTTTGTATTAAATTCCGATGCAATTTCTGTGTTTCATCGTCAATGAGAAGGTCCAAAGGATACATTAAACCTGGAGTGAAGGTTCGGAATCTATAACTAGTGTCACAGGAATGGTTCAAAACATAGACAGTAAGAAGAGTCAGTCTTCTTATACTTAATTCGGCACTGTGCCTTTTGGATTTAATTCCGATGCGATATCTGTGTTTCATCGTCAATAAGAATGTCAGAGGTATACAGTAAACCTGAAGTGAATCATTGGAATCTATAACTAGTGTCACAGGAATGGTTCAAACCATAGTCAGTAAGAAGAGTCAGACTTCCTGTACTTAAGTCGGCATTGCGCCTTTTGTATTTAATTCCGATGCAATTTCTGTGTTTCATCTTCAATAAGAAGGTGCAAGGGATACAGTGAACCTGAAGTGAAGCATCAGAGTCTATAACTAGTGTCACAGGAATGGTTCAAATCATAGTCAGTAAGAAGAGTCAGTCTTCTTGTACTTAAGTCGGCATTGTGCCTTATGTATTTAATTCCGATGCAACTTCTGTGTTTCATTGTCAATAAGTAGGTCCAAGGGATACAGTAAACCTGAAGTGAAGCACCGGAATCTGTAACTAGTGTCACGGGAATGGTTCTAAGCGTAGTCAGTAAGAAGAGTCAGACTTCTTGTACTTAAGTCGCCATTGTGCCTTTTGTATTAAATTCCGATGCAATTTCTGTGTTTCATCGTCAATAAGAAGGTCCAAAGGATACAGTAAACATGGAGTGAAGGTTCGGAATCTATAACTAGCGTCACAGGAATGGTTCAAAACATAGACAGTAAGAGGAGTCAGTCTTCTTGTAATTAATTCGGCACTGTGCCTTTTGGATTTAATTCCGATGCAATAAACCTGAAGTGAATCATCGGAATCTATAACTAGTGTCACAGGAATGGTTCAAACCATAGTCAGTAAGAAGAGTCAGTCTTCCTGTACTTAAGTCGGCATTGTGCCGCTTGTATTTAATTCCGATGCAATTTCTGTGTTTCATCGTCAATAAGAAGGTCCAAGGGATATAGTTAACCTGGAGTGAAGCATCGGAATCTATAAATAGTGTCACAGGAATGGTTCAAAACATAGACAGTAAGAAGGGTCAGTCTTCTTGTACCTAAGCCGGCTTTGTGCCTTTTGTATTTAATGCCGATGCAATTTCTGTGTTTCATCGTCAATGAGAAGGTCCAAGGGATATAGTAAACCTGGAGTGAAGCATCGGAATCTATAACTAGTTTCACAGGAATGGTTCAAAACATAGACAGTATGAAGAGTCAGTCTTCTTGTGCTTAAGTCGGCATTGTGCCTTTTTTATTCAGTTCCGATGCAATTTCTGTGTTTCATCGTCAATAAGAAAGTCCAAGGGATACAGTAAACCTGGAGTGAAGCATCGGAATCTATAAATAGTGTCAGAGGAATAGTTCAAACATCGACAGTAAGTAGAGTCAGTCTCCTTGTACTTAATTCGGCATTGTGCCTTTAGTATTTAATTCCGATGCAATTTCTGTGTTTCATCGTCAAAAAGAAGGTCAGGGGGATACAGTAAATCTGAGGTGAAGCATCGGAATCTATAACTAGTGTCGCAGGAATGGTTCAAAACATAGTCAGTAAGAAGAGTCAGTCTTCTTGTACTCAAGTCGGCATCGTGCCTTTTGTATTTAATGCCGATGCAATTTCTGTGTTACATCGTCAATACGAAGGTCCAAGGGATACAGTAAACCTGGAGGGAAGCATCGGAATCTGTAACTAGTGTCACAGGAATGGTTCAACACATAGACAGTAAGAAGAGTCAGCCTTCTTGTACTTAAGTCGGCATTGTGCCTTTTGTATTTAATTCCGATGCATTTTCTGTGTTTCATCGTCAATAAGAAGGTCCAAGGGATACAGTATACCTGGAGTGAAGCATCGGAATCTATAAGTAGTGACACAGGGATGTTTCAAAATATAGACAGTAAGAAGAGTCAGTATTCTTGTACTTAAGTCGGCATTGTGCCTTTTGTATTTAATTCCGATGCAATTTCGGTGTTTCATCGTCAATAAGAAGGTCCAAGGGATACAGTAAATCTGAAGTGAAGCACCGGAATCTATAACTAGTGTCACATGAATGGTTCAAAACATAGTCAGTTAGAAGAGTCAGTCTTCTTGTACTTAAGTCGCCATTGTGCCTTCTGTATTTAATTCCGATGCAATTTCTGTGTTTCATCGTCAATAAGAAGGTCCAAGGGATACAGTAAACTTGGAGTGGAACATCGGAATCTATAACTAGAGTCACATGCATGGTTCAAAACATAGACAGTAAGAAGTGTCCGTCTTCTTGTACTTAATTCGGCATTGTGCCTTTTGTATTTAATTCCGATGCAATTTCTGTGTTTCATCGTCAATAAGAAGGTCAGAGGGATACAGTAAACCTGGAGTGAAGCATCGGAATCTATAAGTAGTGACACAGGGATGTTTCAAATTATAGACAGTAAGAAGAGTCAGTATTCTTGTACTTAAGTCGGCATTGTGACTTTTGCATTTAATTCCGATGCAATTTCTGTATTTCATCGTCAATAAGAAGGTCCAAGGGATACAGTAAACCTGAAGTAAAGCATCGGAATCTATAACTAGTGTCACAGGAATGGTTCAAAACATAGACAGTTAGAAGAGTCAGTTCTCTTGTACTTAAGTCGGCATTGTGCCTTTTTTATTTAATTCCAATGCAATATCTGTGTTTCATCGTCAATAAGAAGTTCAGAGGGATACAGTTAACCTGTAGTGAAGCATCGGAATCTATAACTAGTGTCACAGGAATGGTTCAAATCATAGACAGTATTAAGAGTCAGTCTTCTTGTACTTAAGTCGGCATTGTGCCTTTTCTATTTAATTTCGATGCAATTTCTGTGCTTCATCGTCAATACGACAGTCCAAGGGATACAGTAAACCTGAAGTGAAGCATCGGAATCTATAACTAGTGTCGCAGGAATGGTTCAAAACATAGTCAGTAAGAAGAGTCAGTCTTCTTGTACTTATGTCGGCATTGTGCCTTTTGTATTTAATTCCGATGCAATATCTGTGTTTCATCGTCAATATTAAGGTCAGAGGGATACAGTAAACCTGAAGTGAAGCATCGGAATCTATAACTAGTGTCACAGGAATGGTACAAACTTAGTCAGTAAGAAGAGTCAGTCTTCTCGTACTTAAGTCGGCATTGTGCCTTTTGTATTTAATTACGTTGCAATTTCTTTGTTTCTTCGTCAGTAAGAAGGTCAGAGGGATACAGTAAACCTGAAGTGAAGCATCGGAATCTAAAACTAGTGTCACAGGAGTGGTTCAAATCGTAGACAGTAATAAGATTCAGTCTTCATGTACTTAAGTCGGCATTATGCCTTTTGTATTTAATTCCGATGCAATTTCTGTGTTTCATTGTCAATAAGTAGGTCCAAGGGATACAGTAAACCTGAAGTGAAGCACCGGAATCTGTAACTAGCGTCACGGGAATGGTTCAAAGCGTAGTCAGTAAGAAGAGTCAGACTTCTTGTACTTAAGTCGCCATTGTGCCTTTTGTATTAAATTCCGATGCAATTTCTGTGTTTCATCGTCAATAAGAAGGTCCAAAGGATACAGTAAACCAGGAGTGAAGGTTCGGAATCTATAACTAGCGTCACAGGAATGGTTCAAAACATAGACAGTAAGAGGAGTCAGTCTTCTTGTAATTAATTCGGCGCTGTGCCTTTTGGATTTAATTCCGATGCAATAAACCTGAAGTGAATCAATGGAATCTAAAACTAGTGTCACAGGAATGGTTCAAACCATAGTCAGTAAGAAGAGTCGGTCTTCCTGTACTTAAGTCGGCATTGTGCCGCTTGTATTTCATTCCGATGCAATTTCTGTGTTTCACCGTCAATAAGAAGGTCCAAGGGATATAGTTAACCTGGAGTGAAGCATCGGAATCTATAAATAGTGTCACAGGAATGGTTCAAATCATAGACAGTAAGAAGGGTCAGTCTTCTTGTACCTAAGCCGGCTTTGTGCCTTTTGTATTTAATTCCGATGCAATTTCGGTGTTTCATCGTCAACAAGAAGCTCCAAGGGATACAGTAAACCTGAAGTGAAGCATCGGAATCTATAACTAGTGTCACAGGAATGGTTCAAAACATAGACAGTAGGAAGAGTCAGTCTTCTTGTACTTAAGTCAGCATTGTGCCTTTTGTATTTAATACCGATGCAATTTCTGTATTCGTCGCAAAAAGAAGGTCAGAGGGATACAGTAAACCTGAAGTGAAGCATCGGAATCTATAACTAGTGTCACAGGAATGGTTCAAAACATAGACAGTGAGAAGAGTCAGTCTTCTTGTAGTTAAGTCGGCATTGTGCCTTTTGTATTTAATTCCGATGTAATTTCTGTGTTTCATCGTCAATAAGAAGGTCAAAGGGATACAGTAAACCTGAAGTGAAGCATCGGAATCTATAATTCGTGTCACAGGAATGGTTCAAAGCATAGACAGTGGGAAGAGTCCGTCTTCTTGTACTTAAGTCGGCATTGTGCCTTTTCTATTTCATTCAGATGCAATTTCTGTGTTTCATCGTCAATAACAAGGTCAGAGGGATACAGTAAACCTGAAGTGAAGCATCGAAATCTATAACTAGTGTCACAAGAATAGTTCAAAACATAGACAGTAGGAAGAGTCAGTCTTCTTGTACATAAGTCGGCTTTGTGCATTTTCTATTTACTTCCGATGCAATTTCTGTGTTTCATCGTCAATAAGAAGGTCCAAGGGATACAGTAAACTTGGAGTGAAACATCGGAATCTATAACTAGAGTCACATGCATGGTTCAAAACATAGACAGTAAGAAGTGTCCGTCTTCTTGTACTTAATTCGGCATTGTGCCTTTTGTATTTACTTCCGATGCAATTTCTGTGTTTCATCGCCAATAAGAAGGTCAGAGGGATACAGTAAACCTGAAGTAAAGCATCGGAAGCTAAAACTAGTGTCACAGGAATGGTTCAAATCAAGAAAGTAGGAAGAGTCAGTCTTCTTGTACTTAAGTTGGCATTGTGCCTTTTGTATTTAATTCCGATGCAATTTCTGTGTTTCATTGTCAATAAGTAGGTCCAAGCGATCCAGTAAACCTGAAGAGAAGCACCGGAATCTATAACTAGTGTCACAGAAATGGTTCAAAACATAGTCAGTAAGAAGAGTCAGTCTTCTTATACTTAAGTCGGCATTGTGCCTTTTGTATTTAATTCCGATGCAATATCTGTGTTTCATCGTCAATAATACGGTCAGAGGGATACAGTAAACCTGAAGTGAAGCATCGGAATCTAAAACTAGTGTCACAGGAATGGTTCAAATCGTAGACAGTAAGAAGAGTCAGTCTTCTTGTACTTAAGTCGGAATTGTGCCTTTTGTAATTAATTCCGATGCAATTTCTGTGTTTCATCGTCAATAAGTAGGTCCAAGGGATCCAGTAAACCTGAAGTGAAGCCCCGGAATCTATAACTAGTGTCACAGGAATGGTTCAAAACATAGACAGTAAGAAGGGTTAGTCTTCTAGTACTTAATTCGGCACTGTGCCTTTTGGATTTAATTCAGATGCAATTTCTGTGTTTCATCGTCAATAAGAAGGTCAGAGGGATACAGTAAACCCGAAGTAAACCATCGGAATCTATAACTAATGTCACTGGAATGGTTCAAAACATAGTCAGTAAGAAGAGTCGGTCTTCTTGTACTTAAGTCGGCATTGTGTGTTTTGTATTTAATTCCGATGCAACTTATGTGCTTCATCGTCAATAAGAAGGTCCAAGGGATACAGTAAACCTGAAGTGAAGCATCTAAATCTATAACTAGTATCACAGGAATGGTTCAAGTATAGACAGAAGAAGAATCAGTCTTCTTGTACTTAAGTCGGCATTGTGCCTTTCGTATATAATTCCGATGCTATTTCTGTGTTTCATCGTCAATAAGAAGGTCCAAGGGATACAGTAAACCTGGAGTGTATCATCGGATCTGTAACTAGTGTCACAGGAATGGTTCAAACATAGACTGTAAGATGAGTCTTTCATCTTGTACTTAAGTCGGCATTGTGCCTTTTTTATTTAATTCCGATGCAATTTCTGTGTTTCATCGTAAATAAGTAGGTCCAAGGGATACAGTAAACCTAGAGTGAAGCATCGGTATTTATTACTAGTGTCACAGGAATGGTTCAAACATAGACAGTAAGAAGAGTCAGTCTACTTGTACTTAATTCGGCATTGTGCCTTTTGTATTTAATTCCGCTGCAATTTCTGTGTTTCATCGTCAATAAGAGCGTCAGAGGGATACAGTAAATCAGAAGTGAAGCTTCGGAAACTATAACTAGTGTCACAGGAATGGTCAAAACGTAGTCAGTAAGAAGAGACAGTCTTCTTGTACTAAAGTCGGCATTGTGCCTTTTGTATTTAATTCCGATGCAATATCTGTGTTTCATCGTCAATAATACGGTCAGAGGGATACAGTAAACCTGAAGTGAAGCATCGGAATCTAAAACTAGTGTCACAGGAATGGTTCAAATCGTAGACAGTAAAAAGAGTCAGTCTTCTTGTACTTAAGTCGGAATTGTGCCTTTTGTAATTAATTCCGATGCAATTTCTGTGTTTCATCGTCAATAAGTAGGTCCAAGGGATCCAGAAAACCTGAAGTGAAGCCCCGGAATCTATAACTAGTGTCACAGGAATGGTTCAAAACATAGACAGTAAGAAGGGTTAGTCTTCTAGTACTTAATTCGGCACTGTGCCTTTTGGATTTAATTCAGATGCAATTTCTGTGTTTCATCGTCAATAAGAAGGTCAGAGGGATACAGTAAACCCGAAGTAAACCATCGGAATCTATAACTAATGTCACTGGAATGGTTCAAAACATAGTCAGTAAGAAGAGTCGGTCTTCTTGTACTTAAGTCGGCATTGTGCGTTTTGTATTTAATTCCGATGCAACTTATGTGTTTCATCGTCAATAAGAAGGTCCAAGGGATACAGTAAACCTGAAGTGAAGCATCTAAATCTATAACTAGTATCACAAGAATGGTTCAAGTATAGACAGAAGAAGAATCAGTCTTCTTGTACTTAAGTCGGCATTGTGCCTTTCGTATATAATTCCGATGCTATTTCTGTGTTTCATCGTCAATAAGAAGGTCCAAGGGATACAGTAAACCTGGAGTGAAGCATCGGATCTGTAACTAGTGTCACAGGAATGGTTCAAACATAGACTGTAAGATGAGTCTTTCATCTTGTACTTAAGTCGGCATTGTGCCTTTTTTATTTAATTCCGATGCAATTTCTGTGTTTCATCGTAAATAAGAAGGTCCAAGGGATACAGTAAACCTAGAGTGAAGCATCGGTATTTATTACTAGTGTCACAGGAATGGTTCAAACAAAGACAGTAAGAAGAGTCAGTCTACTTGTACT
This sequence comes from Schistocerca piceifrons, assembly GCF_021461385.2. Classification (NCBI taxonomy): domain Eukaryota; kingdom Metazoa; phylum Arthropoda; class Insecta; order Orthoptera; family Acrididae; genus Schistocerca; species Schistocerca piceifrons. The sequence continues at coordinate 97,907 of NW_025728243.1, read as the reverse complement.
TAATTCGGCATTGTGCCTTTTGTATTTAATTCCGCTGCAATTTCTGTGTTTCATCGTCAATAAGAGCGTCAGAGGGATACAGTAAATCAGAAGTGAAGCTTCGGAAACTATAACTAGTGTCACAGGAATGGTCAAAACATAGTCAGTAAGAAGAGACAGTCTTCTTGTACTAAAGTCGGCATTGTGCCTTTTGTATTTAATTCCGATGCAATTTCTGTGTTTCATCGTCAATAAGAAGGTCCAAGGGATACAGTAAACCTGGAGTGAAGCATCGGAATCTATAACAAGAGTCACAGGCATGGTTCAAATCATAGACAGTAAGAAGAGTCAGTATTCTTGTACTTAAGTTGGCATTGTGCCTTTTGTATTTAATTCCGATGAAATTTCTGTGTTTCATCTTCAATAAGTGGGTCCCAGGGATACAGTAAACCTGAAGTGAAGCATCAGAGACTACAACTAGTGTCACAGGAATGGTTCAAAACATAGTCAGTGGGACAAGTCTGTCTTCTTGTACTTAAGTCGGCATTGTGCCTTTTGTATTTAGTTCCGATGCAATTTCTGTGTTTCATCGTCAATAAGAAGGGCAGAGGATTGCAGTAAACCTAAAGTGAAGCATCGTAATCTATAACTAGTGTCACAATAATGCTTCAAAACATAGACAGTAGGAAGATTCAGTCTTCTTGTACTTACGTCGGCATGGTGCCTTTTCTATTTAATTCCGATGCAATTGCTGTGTTTCATCCTCAATAAGAAGGTCCAAGGGATACAGTAAACCTGAAGTGAAGCATCGGAATCCATAACTAGTGTCACAGGAATGGATCAAAGCATAGACAGTTAGAAGAGTCAGTCTTCTTGTACTTATGTCGGCATTGTGCCTTTCGTATATAATTCCGATGCTATTTCTGTGTTTAATCGTCAATAAGAAGGTCCAAGGGATACAGTAAAACTGGAGTGAAGCATCGCAATCTGTAACTAGTGTCACAGGAATGGTTCAAACATAGACAGTAAGATGAGTCAGTCTTCTTGTATTTAAGTCGGCATTGGGCCTTTTATATTTAATTCCGATGCAATTTCTGTGTTTCATCGTCAATAAGAAGGTCCAGGGGATACAGTAAACCTAGAGTGAAGCATCGGAATCTATTACTAGTGTCACAGGAATGGTTCAAAACATAGACAGTGAGAAGAGTCAGTCTTCTTGTACTTCAGTCGGCATTGTGCCTTTTGTATTTAATTCCGACGCAATTTCTGTGTTTCATCGTCAATAAGAACGTCAGAGGGATACAGCAAATCTGAAGTGAAGCTTCGGAATCTATAACTAGTATCACAGGAATGGTTCAAAACATAGTCAGTAAGAAGAGACAGTCTTCTTGTACTAAAGTCGGCATTGTGCCTTTTGTATTTACATCAGATGCAATATCTGTGTTTCATCGTCAATAAGAAGATCCAAGGGATACAGTAAAACTGGAGTGAAGCATCGCAATCTGTAACTAGTGTCACAGGAATGGTTCAAACATAGACAGTAAGATGAGTCAGTCTTCTTGTATTTAAGTCAGCATTGTGCCTTTTGTATTTAATTCCGATGCAATATCTGTGTTCCATCGTCAATAATAAGGTCAGAGGGACACAGTAAACCTGAAGTGAAGCATCGAAATCTAAAACTAGTGTCACAGGAATGGTTCAAATCGTAGACAGCAGGAAGAGTCAGTCTTCTTGTACTTAAGTCGGCATTGTGCCTTTTGTATTTAATTCCGATGCAATTTCTGTGTTTCATCGTCAATGAGAAGGTACAAAGGATACAGTAATCCTGGAGTGAAGCATCGGGGTCTGTAACTAGTGTCACAGGGATGGTTCAAAACTTAATCAGTAAGAAGAGACTGTCTTCTTGTACTAAAGTCGGCATTGTGCCTTTTGTATTTAATTCCGATGCAGTTTCTGTGTTTCATCGTCAATAAGAAGGTCCAAGGGATACAGTAAACCTTGAGTGAAGCATCGGAATCTGTAACAAGTGTCACAGGGGCGGTTCAAAACATAGACAGTAAGATGATTAAGTTTTCTTGTACTTAAGTCGGCATTGTGCCTTTTGTATTTAATTCCCATGCAATTTCTGTGTTTCATCTTCAATAAGTAGGTCCCAGGGATACAGTAAACCTGAAGTGAAGCATCAGAGTCCATAACTAGCGTCACAGGAATGGTTCAAAACATAGTCGGTAAGAAGAGTCAGTCGTCTTGTACTTAAGTCGGCATTGTGCCATTTGTATTTAATTCCGATGCAACTTATGTGTTTCATCGTCAATACGAAGGTCCAAGGGATAGAGTAAACCTGAAGTGAAGCATCTAAATCTGTAACTAGTGTCACAGGAATGGTTCAAGCATGGACAGAAGAAGAATCAGTTTTCTTCTACTTAAGTTGGCATTATGCCATTTGTATTTAATTCCACTGCAATTTCTGTGTTTCATCGTCAATACGAAGGACAGAGGGGTGTAGTAAACCTGATGTGAAGCATCGGAATCTATAACTAGTGTCACAGGAATGGTTCAAAACATAGAAAGTAGGAAGAGTCAGTGATCTTGTACTTACGTCGGCATGGTGCCTCTTCTATTTATTTCCGATGCAATTGCTGTGTTTCATCGTCAATATGAAGGTCCAAGGGATACAGTAAACCTGAGGTGAAGCATCGGAATCTATAACTAGTGTCACAGGAATGCATCAAAGCATAGACAGTAAGAAGAGTCAGTCTTCTTGTACTTAAGTCGGCATTGTGCCTTTCGTATATAATTCCGATGCTATTTCTGTGTTTCATCGCCAATACGAAGGTCCAAGGGATACAGTAAACATGGAGTGAAGCATCGGAATCTGTAACTAGTGTCACAGGAACGGTTCAAACGTAGACAATAAGATGAGTCAGTCTTCTTGTACTTAAGTCGGCATTGTGCCTTTTTTATTTAATTCCGATGCAATTTCTGAGTTTCATCGTCAATAAAAAGGTGCAAGGGATGCAGTAAACCTAGAGTGAAGCATTGGTATTTATTACTTGTGTCACAGGAATGGTTCAAACATAGACAGTAAGAAGAGTCAGTCTTCTTGTACTTAATTCGGCATTGTGCCTTTTGCATTTAATTCCGATGCAATTTCTGTGTTTCATCGTCAATAAGAGCGTCAGAGGGATACAGTAAATCTGAAGTGAAGCTTCGGAATCTATAACTAGTGTCACAGGAATGGTTCAAATCATTGTCAGTAAGAAGAGACAGCCTTCTTGTACTAAAGTCGACATTGTGCCTTTTGTATTTAATTCCGATGCATTGTCTGTGTTTCATCGTCAATAAGAATGTCCAAGGGATACAGTAAACCTATAGAGAAGCATCGGAATCTATAACAAGTGTCACAGGGATTGTTCAAATCATAGACAGTAAGAAGAGTCAGTATTCTTGTACTTAAGTCGGCATTGTGCCTTTTTTATTTAATTCCCTTGCAATTTCTGTGTTTCATCTTCAATAAGTAGGTCCCAGGGATACAGTAAACCAGAAGTGAAGCATCAGAGTCTATAACTAGTGTCACAGGAATGGTTCAAAGCATAGTCAGTGGGAAGAGTCAGTCTTCTAGTACTTAAGTCGGCATAGTGCGTTTTGTATTTAATTCCGATGCAACTTCTGTGTTTCATCGTCAATAAGAAGGTCAGAGGGATACAGTAAACCTAGAGTGAAGCATTGGTATTTATTACTAGTGTCACAGGAATGGTTCAAACATAGACAGTAAGAAGTGTCAGTCTTCTTGTACTTAATTCGGCATTGTGCCTTTTGTATTTAATTCCGATGCAATTCCTGTGTTTCATCGTCAACAAGAGCGTCAGAGGGATACAGTAAATCTGAAGTGAAGCTTCGGAATCTATGACTAGTGTCACAGGAATGGTTCAAAACATAGTCAGTAGGAAGAGACAGTCTTCTTGTACTAAAGTCGGCATTGTGCCTTTTGTATTTGATTCCGATGCAATTTCTGTGTTTCATCGTCAATAAGAAGGTCCAAGGGATACAGTAAACCGGGAGTGAAGCATCGGAATCTATAACAAGTGTCACAGGGATGGTTCAAAGCATAGACAGTAAGAAGATTCAGTATTCTTGTACTTAATTCGGCATTGTTCCTTTTGTATTTAATTCCCATGCAATTTCTGTGTTTCATCTTCAATAAGTAGGTCCCAGGGATACAGTAAACCTGAAGTGAAGCATCAGAGTCCATAACTAGTGTCACAGGAATGGTTCAAAGCATAGTCAGTGGGAGGAGTCAGTCTTCTTGTCCTTAAATCAACATTGTGCCTTTTGTGTTAATTCCGATGCAACTTCTGTGTTTCATCGTCAATAAGAAGGTCAGGGGGATACAGTAAACCTGAAGTGAAGCATCGGAATCTATAACTAGTGTCACAGGAATGGTTCAAATCATAGACAGTAGGAAGAGTCAGTCTTCTTGTACTTAAGTCGGCATTGTACCTTTTGTATTTAATTCCGATGCAATTTCTGTGTTTCATCGTCAATAAGTAGGTCCAAGGGATCCAGTAAACCTGAAGTGAAGCAACGGAATCTATAACTAGTGTCACAGGAATGGTTCAAAACGTAGTCAGTAAGAAGAATCAGTCTTCTTGTACTTAAGTCGCCATTGTGACTCTTGTATTAAATTCCGATGCAATTTCTGTGTTTCATCGTCAATAAGAAGACACAAAGGATACAGTAATGCTGAAGTGAAGCATCGGAATCTATAACTAGTGTCACAGGAATGGTTCAAAATATAGACAGTAAGAAGAGTCAGTCTTCTACTACTTAATTCGGCACTGTCGCTTTTGGATTTAATTCCGATGCAATTTCTGTGTTTCATCGTCAATAAGAAGGTCAGATGGATATAGTAAACCTGAAGTGAATCTTCAGAATCTATAACTAGTGTCACAGAAATGGTTCAAAACATAGTCAGTAAGAAGAGTCAGTCTTCTTGTACTTAAGTCGGCATTGTGCCCTTTGTATTTAATTCCGATGCAACTTATGTACTTTATCGTCAATAAGAAGGTCCAAGTTATACAGTGAACCTGAAGTGAAGCATCGAAATCTATGACTAGTGTCACAGGAATGGTTCAAAACATAGACAGAAGAAGAATCAGTCTTCTTGTACTTAAGTCGGCATTGTGCCTTTTGTATTTAATTCCGCTGCAACTTCTGTGTTTCATCGTCAATAAGAAGGGCAGAGGGGTGCAGTAAAGCTGAAGTGAAGCATCGGAATCTATAACTAGTGTCACAGGAATGGTTCAAAGCATAGACAGTAGGAAGAGTCAGTCTTCTTGTACTTACGTCGGCATTGTGCCTTTCGTATATAATTCCGATGCTATTTCTGTGTTTCATCTTCAATAAGAAGTTCAGAGGAATACAGTAAACCTGAAGTGAATCATCAGAATCTATAACTAGTGTCACTGGAATGGTTCAAGCATGGACAGAAAAAGAATCAGTCTTCTTGTACTTAAGTCGGCATTATGCCATTTGCATTTAATTCCGCTGCAATTTCTGTGTTTCATCGTCAATAAGAAGGGCAGAGGGGTGCAGTAAACCTGAAGTGAAGCATCGGAATCTATAACTAGTGTCACGGGAATGGTTCAGAACATAGACAGTAGGAAGAGTCAGTCTTTTTGTACTTACGTCGGCATGGTGCCTCTTCTATTTATTTCCGATGCAATTGCTGTCTTTCATCGTCAATAAGAAGGTCCTAGGGATACAGTAAACCTGAAGTGAAGCATCGGAATCTATAACTAGTGTCACAGGAATGCATCAAAGCATAGACAGTAAGAAGAGTCAGTCTTCTTGTACTTAAGTCGGCATTGTGCCTTTCGTATATAATTCCAATGCTATTTCTGTGTTTCATCGTCAATAAGAAGGTCCAAGGGATACAGTAAACCTGGAGTGAAGCATCGGAATCTGTAACTAGTTTCACAGGAATGGTTCAAACATAGACAGTAAGATAGTCAGTCTTCTTGTACTTAAGCCGGCATTGTGCCTTTTCTATTTTATTCCGATGCAATTTCTGTGTTTCATCGTCAATAAGAAAGTCCAAGGGATACAGTAAACCTAGAGTGAAGCATCGGTATTTATTACTAGTGTCACAGGAATTGTTCAAACATAGACAGTAAGAAGAGTCAGTCTTCTTGTACTTAAGTCGGCATTGTGCCTTTCGTAAATAATTCCGATGCTATTTCTGTGTTTCATCGTCAATAAGAAGGTCCAAGGGATACAGTAAACCTGGAGTGAAGCATCGGAATCATTAACTAGTGTCACAGGAATGGTTCAAACATAGACAGTAAGATAAGTCAGTCTTCTTGTACTTAAGTCGGCATTGTGCCTTTTGTATTTAATTCCGATGCAATTTCTGTGTTTCATCGTCAATAAGAAGGTCAGAGGAATGCAGTAAACCTGAAGTGAGGCATCGGAATCTATGACTAGTGTCACAGGAATGGCTCAAAACATAGTCAGTAAGAAGAGTCAGTCTTCTTGTACTTAAGTCGGCATTGTGCTTTTTGTATTTAATTCCAATGCAATTTCTGTGTTTCATCGTCAATAAGAAGGTCCAAGGCATACAGTAAACCTGGAGTGAAGCATCGGAATCTATAACTAGTGTCACAGGGACGGTACAAACATAGACAGTAAGAAGAGTCAGACTTCTTTTACTTAAGTCGGCATTGTGCCTTTTTGTATTTAATTCCGATGCAATTTCTGTGTTTCATCGTCAATAAGAAGGTCCAAGGGATACAGTAAACCTGGAGTGAAGCATCGTAGTCTATAACTAGTGTCACAGGAATGGTTCATAACATTGACAGTAAGAAGAGTTAGTCTTCTTGTACTTAATTCGGCACTGTGCCTTTTGTATTTAATTCCGATGCAATTTCTGTGTTTCATCGTCACTAAGAAGGCCAGAGGGATACAGTAAACCTGATGTGAAGCATCGGAATTTATAACTAGTGTCACAGGAATGGTTTAAATCATAATCAGTATGGAGAGTCAGTCTTCTTGTACTTAAGTCGGCATTGTGCCTTTTGTATTTAATTCCGATTCAATTTCTGTGTGTCATCGCCAATAAGAAGGTCCAAGGGATACAGTAAACCTGGAGGTAAGCATCGGAATCTATAACTAGTGTCACAGGGACGGTTCAAATCATAGACAGTAAGATGAGTCAGTATACTTGTACTTTGGTCGGCAATGTGCTTTTTGTATTTAATTCCGATCCAATATCTGTGTTTCATCGTCACTAAGAAGGTCTGTGGGATACAGTAATTCTGATGTTAAGCATCCGAATCTATAACTAGTGTCACAGGAATGGTTCAAAGCATAGTCAGTAAGAAGAGTCAGTCTTCTTGTTATTAAGTCGGCATTGTGCCTTTTCTATTTAAATCCGATGCAATTTCTGTCTTTCATCGTCAATAAGAAGGTCCTAGGGATACAGTAAACCAGAAATGAACCATCGGGATCTATAACTAGTGACACAGGAATGGTTCAAAAGATAGACAGTAGGAAAAGTCAGTCTACATGTACTTAACTCGGCATGTGCCTTTTGTATTTAATTCCGATGCAATATCTGTGTTTCATCGTCAATAAGAAGGTCAGAGGGATACAGTAAACCTAAAGTGAAGCATCGGAATCTATAACTAGTGTCACAGGAATGGTTCAAAACATAGTCAGTAAGAAGAGTCAGTATTCTTGTACTTAAGTCGGCATTGTGTCTTTTGTATTTAATTCCGATGCAATTTGTGTGTTTCATCGTCAATAAGAAAGTCCAAGGGATACAGTAAGCCTGAAGTTAAGCATCGGAATCTATAACTAGTGTCACAGGAATGGTTCAAAGCATAGACAGTAGGAAGGGCCAGTCTTCTTGTACTTAAGACGGTATTGTGCCTTTTCTACTTAATTCCGATGCAATTTCTGTGTTTCATCGTCAATAAGACGGTCAGAGGGATACAGTAAACCTGAAGTGAAGCATCGGAATCTATAACTAGTGTCACAGGAATGGTTCAAAACATAGACAGTTGGAAGATTCAGTCTTCTTGTACTTAAGCCGGCATTGTGCCTTTTCTATTTAATTCTGATGCAATTTCTGTGTTTCATCGTCAATAAGAAGGACCAAGGGATACAGAAAACCTGAAGTGAAGCATCGGAATCTATAACTAGTGTCACAGGAATGGTTCAAAAAATAGACAGTAAGAAGAGTCAGTCTTCTTGTACTTAAGTCGGCATTGTGCTTTTTGTATTTAATTACGATGCAATTTCTGTGTTTCATTGTCAATAAGAAGGAACAAGGGATACGGTAAAACTGGAGTGAAGCATCGGAGTCTATAACTAGTGTCACAGGAATGGTTTATAACATAGACAGTAAGAAGAGTTAGTCTTCTTGTACTTAATTCGGCACTGTGTCTTTTGTATTTAATTCCGATGCAATTTCTGTGTTTCATCGTCAATAAAAAGGTCAGAGGGATACAGTAGACCTGAAGTGAAGCATCGGAATCTATAACTAGTGTCACAGGAATGGTTCAAAACATGGAGAGTTGGAAGAATCAGTCTTCTTGTATTTAAGCCGGCATTGTGCATTTTCTATTTAATTCCGATGCAATTTCTGTGTTTCATCGTCAATAAGAAGGTCCAAGGGATACAGTAAACCTGAAGTGAATTATCGGAATCTATAACTAGTGTCACAGGAATGGTTCAAACCATAGACAGTAGGAAACGTCAGTCTACAAGTACTTAAGCCGGCATTGTGCCTTTTCTATTTAATTCCGATGCAATTTCTGTGTTTCATCGTCCATAAGAAGGTCAGATGGATACAGTAAACCTCAAGTGAAGCATCGGAATAAAAAACTAGTGCCACAGGAGTGGTTCAAAACATAGACAGTAGGAAGAGTCAGTCTTCTTGTACTTAAGTAGGCATTGAGCTTTTTCTATTTCAATCCGATGCAATTTCTGTGTGTCATCGTCAATACGAAGGTCAGAGGGATAGAGTAAACCTGAAGTAAAGCTTCGGAATCTATAACTAGTGTCACAGGAATGGTTCAAAACAATGACAGTAGGAAGAGTCAGTCCTCGGGTACTTAAGTCGGTATTGTGCCTTTTCTATTTAATTCCGATGCAATTCCTGTGTTTCATCGTCAATAAGATGGTCCAAGGGATACAGTAAACCTGGAGAGAAGCATCGGAGTCTATAACTAGTGTCACAGGAATGGTTCAAAACATAGACAGTAAGAAGAGTCAGTCTTCTTGTACTTAAGTCATCATTGTGCCCTTTCTATTTAATTCTGATGCAATTTCTGTGTTTCATCGTCAATAAGAAGATCCAAGGGATACAGTACACCTGGAGTGAAGCATCGGAATCTATAACTAGTGTCACAGGAATGGTTGAAAACATAGACAGTGAAAAGAGTCAGACTTCTTTTACTTCAGTCGGCATTGTGCTTTTTGTATTTAATTCCGATGCAATTTCTGTGTTTCATCGTCAATAAGAAGGTCCAAGGGAGACAGTAAACCTGGAGTGAAGAATCGGAGTCTATAACTAGTGTCACAGGAATGGTTTATAACATAGACAGTAAGAAGAGTTAGTCTTCTTGTACTTAATTCGGCACTGTGCCTTTTGTATTTAATTCCGATGCAATTTCTGTGTTTCATCGTCAATAAAAAGATCAGAGGGATACAGTAGACCTGAAGTGAAGCATCGGAATCTATAACTAGTGTCACAGGAATGGTTCAAAACATGGAGAGTTGGAAGAATCAGTCTTCTTGTATTTAAGCCGGCATTGTGGATTTTCTATTCAATTCCGATGCAATTTCTGTGTTTCATCGTCAATAAGAAGGTCCAAGGGATACAGTAAACCTGAAGTGAATCATCGGAATCTATAACTAGGGTCACAGGAATGTATCAAACCATAGACAGTAGGAAACGTCAGTCTACATGTACTTAAGCCGGCATTGTGCCTTTTCTATTTAATTCCGATGCAATTTCTGTGTTTCATCGTCCATTATAAGGTCAGATGGATACAGTAAAGCTCAAGTGAAGCATCGGAATAAAAAACTAGTGTCACAGGAATGGTTCAAAACATAGACAGTAGGAAGAGTCAGTCTTCTTGTACTTAAGTAGGCATTGAGCTTTTTCTATTTAAGTCCGATGCAATTTCTGTGTTTCATCGTCAATAAGAAGGTCAGAGGGATAGTGTAAACCTGAAGTAAAGCTTCGGAATCTATAACTAGTGTCACAGGAATGGTTCAAAACATAGACAGTAGGAAGAGTCAGTCTTCGTGTACTTAAGTCGGTATTGTGCCTTTTCTATTTAATTCCGATGCAATTTCTGTGTTTCATCGTCAATAAGATGGTCCAAGGGATACAGTAAACCTGGAGAGAAGCATCGGAGTCTATAACTAGTGTCACAGGAATGGTTCAAAACATAGACAGTAAGAAGAGTCAGTCTTCTTGTACTTAAGTCATCATTGTGCCCTTTCTATTTAATTCTGAAGCAATTTCTGTGTTTCATCGTCAATAAAGAGGTCAGAGGGATACAGTAAACCTGGAGTGAAGTATCGGAGTCTATAACTAGTGTCACAGGAATGGTTCAAAACATGGACTGTAAGAAGAGTCAGTCTTCTTCTACTTAATTCGGCATTGTGCCTTTTGTATTTAATATCCGATGCAATTTCTGTGATCCATCGTCAATAAGAAGGTCAAAGGGATACAGTAAACCTGAAGTGAAGCATGGAATCTATAACTAGTGTCACAGGAATGGTTCAAAATATAGTCAGTAAGAAGAGTCAGTCTTCTTGTACTTAAGTCGGCACTGTGCTTTTTGTATTTAATTCCGATGCAATTTCTGTGTTTCATCGTCAATAAGAAGGTCCAAGGGATACAGTAAACCTGGAGTGAAGCATCGGAGTCTATAACTAGTGTCACAGGAATGGTTTATAACATAGACAGTAAGAAGAGTTAGTCTTCTTGTACTTAATTCGGCACTGTGCCTTTTGTATTTAATTCCGATGCAATTTCTGTGTTTCATCGTCAATAAGAAGGTCCGAGGGATACAGTAAACGTGGAGAGAAGCATCGGAGACTATAACTAGTGTCACAGGAATGGTTCAAAACATAGACAGTAAGAGGAGTCAGTCTTCTTGTACTTATGTCGGGATTGTGCTTTTTGTATTTAATTCGGAGGCAATTTCTGTGTTTCATCGTCAATAAGAAGGTCCAAGGGATACAGTAAACCTGGAGTGAAGCATCGGAATCTATAACTAGTGTCACAGGGACGGTTCAAAACATAGACGGTAAGATGAGTCAGTATTCCTGTACTTAAATCGGCATATTGATTTTTCTATTTAATTCCGATGCAATTTCTGTGTTTCATCGTCAATAAGAAGGTCCAAGGGATTCAGTAGACCTGAAGGTTAACATCGGAATCTATAACTAGTGTCACAGGAATGGTTCAAAACATAGACAGTAGGAAAAGTCAGTCTTCATGTACTTATGCCGGCATTGTGCCTTTTCTATTTAAATCCGATGCAATTTCTGTCTTTCATCGTCAATAAGAAGGTCCTAGGGATACAGTAAACCAGAAATGAACCATCGGGATCTATAACTAGTGACACAGGAATGGTTCAAAAGATAGACAGTAGGAAAAGTCAGTCTACATGTACTTAACTCGGCATGTGCCTTTTGTATTTAATTCCGATGCAATATCTGTGTTTCATCGTCAATAAGAAGGTCAGAGGGATACAGTAAACCTAAAGTGAAGCATCGGAATCTATAACTAGTGTCACAGGAATGGTTCAAAACATAGTCAGTAAGAAGAGTCAGTATTCTTGTACTTAAGTCGGCATTGTGTCTTTTGTATTTAATTCCGATGCAATTTGTGTGTTTCATCGTCAATAAGAAAGTCCAAGGGATACAGTAAGCCTGAAGTTAAGCATCGGAATCTATAACTAGTGTCACAGGAATGGTTCAAAGCATAGACAGTAGGAAGAGCCAGTCTTCTTGTACTTAAGTCGGTATTGTGCCTTTTCTACTTAATTCCGATGCAATTTCTGTGTTTCATCGTCAATAAGACGGTCAGAGGGATACAGTAAACCTGAAGTGAAGCATCGGAATCTATAACTAGTGTCACAGGAATGGTTCAAAACATAGACAGTTGGAAGATTCAGTCTTCTTGTACTTAAGCCGGCATTGTGCCTTTTCTATTTAATTCTGATGCAATTTCTGTGTTTCATCGTCAATAAGAAGGACCAAGGGATACAGAAAACCTGAAGTGAAGCATCGGAATCTATAACTAGTGTCACAGGAATGGTTCAAAAAATAGACAGTAAGAAGAGTCAGTCTTCTTGTACTTAAGTCGGCATTGTGCTTTTTGTATTTAATTACGATGCAATATCTGTGTTTCATTGTCAATAAGAAGGAACAAGGGATACGGTAAAACTGGAGTGAAGCATCGGAGTCTATAACTAGTGTCACAGGAATGGTTTATAACATAGACAGTAAGAAGAGTTAGTCTTCTTGTACTTAATTCGGCACTGTGTCTTTTGTATTTAATTCCGATGCAATTTCTGTGTTTCATCGTCAATAAAAAGGTCAGAGGGATACAGTAGACCTGAAGTGAAGCATCGGAATCTATAACTAGTGTCACAGGAATGGTTCAAAACATGGAGAGTTGGAAGAATCAGTCTTCTTGTATTTAAGCCGGCATTGTGCATTTTCTATTTAATTCCGATGCAATTTCTGTGTTTCATCGTCAATAAGAAGGTCCAAGGGATACAGTAAACCTGAAGTGAATTATCGGAATCTATAACTAGTGTCACAGGAATGGTTCAAACCATAGACAGTAGGAAACGTCAGTCTACAAGTACTTAAGCCGGCATTGTGCCTTTTCTATTTAATTCCGATGCAATTTCTGTGTTTCATCGTCCATAAGAAGGTCAGATGGATACAGTAAACCTCAAGTGAAGCATCGGAATAAAAAACTAGTGCCACAGGAGTGGTTCAATACATAGACAGTAGGAAGAGTCAGTCTTCTTGTACTTAAGTAGGCATTGAGCTTTTTCTATTTAAATCCGATGCAATTTCTGTGTGTCATCGTCAATAAGAAGGTCAGAGGGATAGAGTAAACCTGAAGTAAAGCTTCGGAATCTATAACTAGTGTCACAGGAATGGTTCAAAACATAGACAGTAGGAAGAGTCAGTCCTCGGGTACTTAAGTCGGTATTGTGCCTTTTCTATTTAATTCCGATGCAATTCCTGTGTTTCATCGTCAATAAGATGGTCCAAGGGATACAGTAAACCTGGAGAGAAGCATCGGAGTCTATAACTAGTGTCACAGGAATGGTTCAAAACATAGACAGTAAGAAGAGTCAGTCTTCTTGTACTTAAGTCATCATTGTGCCCTTTCTATTTAATTCTGATGCAATTTCTGTGTTTCATCGTCAATAAGAAGATCCAAGGGATACAGTACACCTGGAGTGAAGCATCGGAATCTATAACTAGTGTCACAGGAATGGTTCAAAACATAGACAGTTAAAAGAGTCAGACTTCTTTTACTTCAGTCGGCATTGTGCTTTTTGTATTTAATTCCGATGCAATTTCTGTGTTTCATCGTCAATAAGAAGGTCCAAGGGATACAGTAAACCTGGAGTGAAGCATCGGAGTCTATAACTAGTGTCACAGGAATGGTTTATAACATAGACAGTAAGAAGAGTTAGTCTTCTTGTACTTAATTCGGCACTGTGCCTTTTGTTTTTAATTCCGATGCAATTTCTGTGTTTCATCGTCAATAAAAAGATCAGAGGGATACAGTAGACCTGAAGTGAAGCATCGGAATCTATAACTAGTGTCACAGGAATGGTTCAAAACATGGAGAGTTGGAAGAATCAGTCTTCTTGTATTTAAGCCGGCATTGTGGATTTTCTATTCAATTCCGATGCAATTTCTGTGTTTCATCGTCAATAAGAAGGTCCAAGGGATACAGTAAACCTGAAGTGAATCATCGGAATCTATAACTAGGGTCACAGGAATGTATCAAACCATAGACAGTAGGAAACGTCAGTCTACATGTACTTAAGCCGGCATTGTGCCTTTTCTATTTAATTCCGATGCAATTTCTGTGTTTCATCGTCCATTATAAGGTCAGATGGATACAGTAAACCTCAAGTGAAGCATCGGAATAAAAAACTAGTGTCACAGGAATGGTTCAAAACATAGACATTAGGAAGAGTCAGTCTTCTTGTACTTAAGTAGGCATTGAGCTTTTTCTATTTAAATCCGATGCAATTTCTGTGTTTCATCGTCAATAAGAAGGTCAGAGGGATAGTGTAAACCTGAAGTAAAGCTTCGGAATCTATAACTAGTGTCACAGGAATGGTTCAAAACATAGACAGTAGGAAGAGTCAGTCTTCGTGTACTTAAGTCGGTATTGTGCCTTTTCTATTTAATTCCGATGCAATTTCTGTGTTTCATCGTCAATAAGATGGTCCAAGGGATACAGTAAACCTGGAGAGAAGCATCGGAGTCTATAACTAGTGTCACAGGAATGGTTCAAAACATAGACAGTAGGAAGAGTCAGTCTTCGCGTACTTAAGTCGGTATTGTGCCTTTTCTATTTAATTCCGATGCAATTTCTGTGTTTCATCGTCAATAAGATGGTCCAAGGGATACAGTAAACCTGGAGAGAAGCATCGGAGTCTATAACTAGTGTCACAGGAATGGTTCAAAACATAGACAGTAAGAAGAGTCAGTCTTCTTGTACTTAAGTCATCATTGTGCCCTTTCTATTTAATTCTGAAGCAATTTCTGTGTTTCATCGTCAATAAAGAGGTCAGAGGGATACAGTAAACCTGGAGTGAAGTATCGGAGTCTATAACTAGTGTCACAGGAATGGTTCAAAACATAGACTGTAAGAAGAGTCAGTCTTCTTCTACTTAATTCGGCATTGTGCCTTTTGTATTTAATATCCGATGCAATTTCTGTGATCCATCGTCAATAAGAAGGTCAAAGGGATACAGTAAACCTGAAGTGAAGCATGGAATCTATAACTAGTGTCACAGGAATGGTTCAAAATATAGTCAGTAAGAAGAGTCAGTCTTCTTGTACTTAAGTCGGCACTGTGCTTTTTGTATTTAATTCCGATGCAATTTCTGTGTTTCATCGTCAATAAGAAGGTCCAAGGGATACAGTAAACCTGGAGTGAAGCATCGGAGTCTATAACTAGTGTCACAGGAATGGTTTATAACATAGACAGTAAGAAGAGTTAGTCTTCTTGTACTTAATTCGGCACTGTGCCTTTTGTATTTAATTCCGATGCAATTTCTGTGTTTCATCGTCAATAAGAAGGTCCGAGGGATACAGTAAACGTGGAGAGAAGCATCGGAGACTATAACTAGTGTCACAGGAATGGTTCAAACCATAGACAGTAAGAGGAGTCAGTCTTCTTGTACTTATGTCGGGATTGTGCTTTTTGTATTTAATTCCGAGGCAATTTCTGTGTTTCATCGTCAATAAGAAGGTCCAAGGGATACAGTAAACCTGGAGTGAAGCATCGGAATCTATAACTAGTGTCACAGGGACGGTTCAAAACATAGACGGTAAGATGAGTCAGTATTCCTGTACTTAAATCGGCATATTGATTTTTCTATTTAATTCCGATGCAATTTCTGTGTTTCATCGTCAATAAGAAGGTCCAAGGGATTCAGTAGATTTGAAGGTTAACATCGGAATCTATAACTAGTGTCACAGGAATGGTTCAAAACATAGACAGTAGGAAAAGTCAGTCTTCATGTACTTATGCCGGCATTGTGCCTTTTCTACTTAATTCCGATGCAATTTCTGTGTTTCATCGTCCATAAGAAGGTCAGATGGATACAGTAAACCTCAAGTGAAGCATCGGAATAAAAAACTAGTGTCGCAGGAATGGTTCAAAACATAGACAGTAGGAAAAGTCAGTCTTCATGTACTTAAGTCGGCATTGTGCTTTTTCTATTTAATTCCGATGCGATTTCTGTGTCTCATCGTCAACAGGAAGGTCCAAGGGATACAGTAAACCTGAAGTGAAGCATCGGAATCTATAACTAGTGTCACAGGAATGGTTCAAAACATAGTCAGTAAAAAGAGACCGGCTTCTTAACCTTAACTCGGCATTGTGCTTTTGTATTTAATGCCCATGCAATATCTGTGTTTCATCGTCAATAATAAGTTCCAATGGATACAGTAAACCTGGAGTGAAGCATCGGAATCTATAACTAGTGTCACAGGAATGGTCCAAAACATAGACAGTAAGATGAGTCTGTCTTCCTGTACTTAAGTCGGCATTGTGCATTTTGTAATTAATTCCGATGCAATTTCTGTGTTTCATCGCCATTAAGAAGGTCAAGGGATACAGTAAACCTGAAGTGAAGCATCAGAATCTATAACTAGTGTCACAGGAATGGTTCAAAACATATTCAGTAACAAGAGTCAGTCTTCTTGTACTTAAGTCGGCATTGTGACTTTTGTGTATAATTCCGATGCAATTTCTGTGTTTCGTCGTCAATAAGAAGGGCCAAGGGATACAGTAAACCTGGAGTGCAGCATCGGATCCTGTAACTAGTGTCACAGGAATGGTTCAAAACATAAACAGTAAGAAGAGTCAGTCTTCTTGTACTTAAGTCGGCATTGTGCCTTTTTTTTTAAATTCCGATGCAATTTCTGTGTTTCACCGTCAATAATAAGGTCCAAGGGATACAGTAAACCTGGAGTGAAGCATCGGAATCTATAACTAGTGTCACAGGAATGGTCCACAACATAGACAGTAAGATGAGTCTGTCTTCTTGTACTTAAGTCGGTATTGTGCATTTTGTAATTAATTCCGATGCAATTTCTGTGTTTCATCGCCATTAAGAAGGTCAAGGGATACAGTAAACCTGAAGTGAAGCATCAGAATCTATAACTAGTGTCACAGGAATGGTTCAAAACATATTCAGTAACAAGAGTCAGTCTTCTTGTACTTAAGTCGGCATTGTGACTTTTGTGTATAATTCCGATGCAATTTCTGTGTTTCGTCGTCAATAAGAAGGGCCAAATGATACAGTAAACCTGGAGTGCAGCATCGGATTCTGTAACTAGTGTCACAGGAATGGTTCAAAACATAAACAGTATGAAGAGTCAGTCTTCTTGTACTTAAGTCGGCATTGTGCCTTTTTTTTAAAATTCCGATGCAATTTCTGTGTTTCATCGTCAATAATAAGGTCCAAGGGATACAGTAAACCTAGAGTGAAGCATCGGAATCTATAAGTAGTGTCACAGGAATGGTTCAAAACATAGACAGTAAGAAGAGTCAGTCTTCTTGTACTTAAGTCGGCATTGTGCCTTTTGTGTTTAATTCCGACGCAATATCTGTGTTTCACAGTCAATAAAAACGTCAGAGGGATACAGTAAATCTGAAGTGAAGCATCGGAATCTATAACTAGTGTCACAGGAATGGTTCAAAGCATAGAGAGTAAGAAGAGTCAGTCTACTTGTACTTAAGTCGGCATTGTGCATTTTTTATTTAATTCCGATGCAATTTCTGTGTTTCATAGTCAATAAGAAGGTCCAAGGGATACAGTAAACCTGAAGTGAATCATCGGAATCTATAACTAGTCTCATAGGAATGGTTCAAAACATAGACAGTAGGAAAAGTCACTCTACATGTACTTAAGCCGGCATTGTGCCTTTTCTATTTAATTCCGATGCAATTTCTGTGTTTCATCGTCCATAAGAACGTCAGATGGATACAGTAAATCTCAAGTGAAGCATCGGAATAAAAAACTAGTGTCACAGGAGTGGTTAAAGAACTTAGAGAGTAGGAAGAGTCAGTCTTCTTGTACTTAAGTCGGCATTGAGCTTTTTCTATTTAAATCCGATGCAATTTCTGTGTTTCATCGTCAATAAGACGGTCAGAGGGATACAGTAAACCTGAAGTAAAGCTTCGGAATCTATAACCAGTGTCACAGGAATGGTTCAAAACATAGAAAGTAGGAAGAGTCAGTCTTCGTGTACTTAAGTCGGTATTGTGCCTTTTCTATTTAATTCCGATGCAATTTCTGTGTTTCATCGTCAATAAGAAGGTCAGAGGGATACAGTAAACCTGAAGTGAAGCATCGAAATCTATAACTAGTGTCACAGGAATGGTTCAAAACTTAGAGAGTTGGGAGATTCAGTCTTCTTGTACTTAAGCCGGAATTGTGCCTTTTCTATTTAATTCTGATGCAATTTCTGTGTTTCATCGTCAATAAGAAGGTCCAAGGGATACAGTAAACCTGGAGAGAAGCATCGGAGTCTAAAACTAGTGTCACAGGAATGGTTCAAAACATAGACAGTAAAAGAGTCAGTCTTCTTGTACTTAAGTCATCATTGTGCCCTTTGTATTTAATTCTGATTCAATTTCTGTGTTTCATCGTCAATAAGAAGATCCAAAAGATACAGTAAACCTATAGTGAACCATCGGAATCTATAACTAGTGTCACAGGAATGGTTCAAAACATAGACAGTTAGAAGAGTCAGACTTCTTTTACTTCAGTGGGCATTGTGCATTTGTATTTAATTCCGATGCAATTTCTGTGTTTCATCGTCAATAAAGAGGTCAGAGGGATACAGTAAACCTGGAGTGAAGTATCGGAGTCTATAACTAGTGTCACAGGAATGGTTCAAAACATAGACTGTAAGAAGAGTCGTCTTCTTGTACTTAATTCGGCATTGTGCCTTTTGTATTTAATATCCGATGCAATTTCTGTGATCCATCGTCAATAAGAAGGTCAAAGGGATACAGTAAACCTGAAGTGAAGCATCGGAATCTATAACTAGTGTCGCAGGAATGGTTCAAAATATAGTCAGTAAGAAGAGTAAGTCTTCATGTACTTAAGTCGGCATTGTGCTTTTTGTATATAATTCCGATGCAATTTCTGTGTTTCACCGTCAATAAGGAGGTCCAAGGGATACACTAAACCTGAAGTGAAGCATCGGAATCTATAACTAGTGTCACAGGAATGGTTCAAAATATAGTCAGTAAGAAGAGTCAGTATTCTTGTACTCAAATCGGCATTGTGCTTTTTGTATATAATTCCAATGCAATTTCTGTGTTTCATCGTCAATAAGAAGGTCCAAGGGATACAGTAAACCTTGCGTGAAGCATCGGAGTCTATAACTAGTGTCACAGGAATGGTTTATAACATAGACAGTAAGAAGAGTTAGTCTTCTTGTACTTAATTCGGCACTGTGCCTTTTGTATTTAATTCCGATGCAATTTCTGTGTTTCATCGTCAATAAGAAGCGCAGAGGGATACAGTAGACCTGAAGTGAAGCATCGGAATCTATAACTAGTGTCCCAGGAATGGTTCAAAACATGGAGAGTTGGAAGATTCAGTCTTCTTGTATTTAAGCCGGCATTGTGCCTTTTCTATTTAATTCCGATGCAGTTTCTGAGTTTCATCGTCGATAAGAAGGTCCAAGGGATACAGTAAACCTGAAGTGAAGCATCGGAAACTATAACTAGTGTCACAGGAATGGTTCAAAATATAGTCAGTAAGAAGAGTAAGTTTTCATGTACTTAAGTCGGCATTGTGCTTTTTGTATATAATTCCGATGCAATTTCTGTGTTTCATCGTCAATAAGAAGGTCCAAGGGATACACTAAACGTGAAGTGAAGCATCGGAATCTATAACTAGTGTCACAGGAATGGTTCAAAACATAGACAGTTAGAAGAGTCAGACTTCTTTTACTTCAGTCGGCATTGTGCATTTGTATTTAATTCCGATGCAATTTCTGTGTTTCATCGTCAATAAGAAGGTCAGAGCGATACAGTAAACCTGAAGTGAACCATCGGAATCTATAACTATTGTCACAGGAATGGTTCAAAGCATAGTCAGTAAGAAGAGTCAGTCTTCTTCTACTTAAGTCGGCATTGTGCTTTTTGTATTTAATTCCGAGGCAATTTCTTGGTTTCATCGTCAATAAGAAGGTCCAAGGGATACAGTAAACCTGGAGTGAAGCATCGGAATCTATAACTAGTGTCACAGGGATGGTTCAAATCATAGAGGGTAAGATGAGTCAGTATTCTTGTACTCAAATCGGCATATTGATTTTTCGAATTTAATTACGATGCAATTTCTGTGTTTCATCGTCAATAAGAAGGTCCAAGGGATACAGTAAACCTGAAGTGAAACATCGGAATCTATAACTAGTGTCACAGGAATGGTTCAAAGCATAGACAGTAGGAAAAGTCAGTCTACATGTACTGAAGCCGGCATTTTGCCTTTTCTATTTAATTCCGATGCAATTTCTGTGTTTCATCGTCCATAAGAAGGTCAGATGGATACAGTAAACCACAAGTGAAGCATCGGAAATAAAAAACTAGTGTCACAGGAATGGTTCAAAACATAGACAGTAGGAAGAGTCAGTCTTCATGTACTTAAGTCGTCATTGTGCTTTTTCAATTTAATTCCGATGCGATTTCTGTGTCTCATCGTCAACAGGAAGGTCCAAGGGATACAGCAAAACTGAAGTGAAGCATCGGAATCTATAACTAGTGTCACAGGAATGGTCCAAAACATAGTCAGTAAAAAGAGTCCGGCTTCCTAACCTTAAGTCGGCATTGTGCTTTTGTATTTAATGCCGTTGCAATTTCTGTGTTTCATCGTCAATAAGAAGGTCCAAGGGATACAGTAAACCTGGAGTGAAGCATCGGAATCTATAACTAGTGTCACAGGAATGGTTCAAAACATAGGCAGTAAGATGAGTCAGTCTTCTTGTACTTAAGTCGGCATTTGCATTTGTAATTAATTCCGATACAATTTCTGTGTTTCATCGCCAATAAGAAGGTCAAGGAACACAGTAAACCTGAAGTGAAGCATCAGAATCTATAACTAGTGTCACAGGAATGGTTCAAAACATATTCAGTAACAAGTGTCAGTCTTCTTGTACTTAAGTCGGCATTGTGCTTTTGTATTTAATTCCGATGCTATTTTCAGTGTTTCATCGTTAATAAGAAGGTCCAAGGGATACAGTAAACCTGAAGGGAAGCATCGAAATCTATAACTAGTATTACAGGAGTGGTTCAAATCATAGACAGTAAGCAGAGTAAGTCCTTTTGAACTTAAGTCGGCATTGTGCCTTTTCTATTTAATTCCGATGCAATTTCTGTGTTTCATCGTCAATAAGATGGTCCAAGGGATACAGTGAACCTGAAGTGAAGCATCGGAATCTATAACTAATGTCACAGGAATGGTTCAAAGCATAGTTAGTAAAAAAGAGCCAGTCTTCTTGTACTTAAGTCGGCATTGTGCCTTTTGTGTACAATTCCGATGCAATTTCTGTGTTTCGTCGTCAATAAGAAGGGCCAAGGGATACAGTAAACCTGGAGTGAAGCATCGGAATCTATAACTAGTGTCACAGGAGTGGTTCAAAACATACACAGTAAGAAGAGTCAGTCTTCTTGTACTTAAGTCGGCATTGTGCCTTTTGTATTTAATTCCGACGCAATATCTGTGTTAAACCGTCAATAAAAACGTCAGAGGGATACAGTAAATCTGAAGTGAAGCATCGGAATCTATAACTAGTGTCACAGGAATGGTTCAAAGGCATAGACAGTAAGGAGAGTCAGTCTTCTTGTACTTAAGTGGCATTGTGCCTTTTGTATTTTATTTCGATGCAATCTGTGTGTTTCATCGTCAATAAGAAGGTCCAAGGGATACAGTAAACCTAGAGTGAAGCTTCGGAATCTATAACTAGTGGTCACAGGAATGGTTCAAAACATAGAGAGTTGGAAGATTCAGTCTTCTTGTACTTAAGTAGGCATTGTGCCTTTTGTATTTTATTCCGATGCAATTTCTGTGTTTCATCGTCTATAAGAAGGTCCGAGTGATACAGTAAACCTCCCGTGAAGCATCGGAATAAAAAAACTAGTGTCACAGGAATGGTTCAAAATATAGAGAGTATGAAGAGTCAGTCTCCTTGTACTTAAGTCGGCATTGTGCTTTTTGTATTTAATTCCGATGCAATTTCTGTGTTTCATCGTCAATAAGAAGGTCCAACGGATACAGTAAACCTGGAGTGAAGCATCGGAATCTGTAACTAGTGTTACAGGAATGGGTCAAAACATAGATAGTAGGAAGAGTCAGTCTTCTTGTACTTAAGTCGGAATTGTGATTTTTCTATTTAATTCCGATGCAATTTCTGTGTTTCATCTTATATAAGAAGGTCCAAGGGATACAGTGAAACTGAAGTGAAGCATCGGAATCTATAACTAGTGTCACAGGAATGGTTCAAAACATAGTCAGTAAAAAGAGTCTGTCTTCTTGTACTTAAGACGGCATTGTGCCTTTTGTATTTAATTCCGATGGCAATTTCTGTGTTTCATCGTCAATAAGAAGGGCAGAGGGATACAGTAAACCTGAAGTGAAGCATCGGCATCTATAACTAGCTGTCACAGGAATGGTTCACAGCATAGTCTGTAAAGAAGAGTCAGTCTTCATGGTACCTAAGTCGGCATTGTGCCTTTTGTATTTAATTCCGATGAATTTTATGTGTTTCATCGTCAATAAGAAGATTCAAGGGATACAGTAAACCTGAAGTGAAGCATCGGAATCTATAACTAGTGTCACAGGAATGGTTCAAACATAGAGAGTTGGAAGATTCAGTCTCTTGTACTTAAGTAGGCATTGTGCCTTTTGTATTTTATTCCGATGCAATTTCTGTGTTTCATCGTCTATAAGAAGGTCCGAGTGATACAGTAAACCTCCGTGAAGCATCGGAATAAAAAACTAGTGTCACAGGAATGGTTCAAAATATAGAGAGTATGAAGAGTCAGTCTCCTTGTACTTAAGTCGGCATTGTGCCTTTTGTATTTAATTCCGATGCAATTTTTGTGTTTCATCGTCCATAACAAAGTCCAAGGGATACAGTAAACCTAGAGTGAAGCATCGGAATCTATAACTAGTGTCACATGAATGGTTCAGAACATAGACAGTGAAGAAGAGTCAGTCTTCTTGTACTTAATTCGGCATTGTGCGTTTTGTATTTAATTAGGACGCAATTTCTGTGTTTCATCGTCAATAACAACGTCAGAGGGATACAGTAAGTCTGAAGTGAAGCATCCGAATCTATAACTAGTGTCACAGGAATGGGTTCAAACATAGTCAGTAGGAAGAGTCAGTGTTCTTGTACTGAAATCGGCATTGTGCCTTTTCTATTTAATTCCGATGCAATATCTGTGTTTCATCGTCAATAAGAAGGTCCAAGGGATACAGTAAACCTGGAGTGAACCATCGGAATCTGTAACTAGTGTCACAGGGATGGTTGAAAACTTAGACAGTAAGAAGAGTCAGTATTCTTGTACTTAAGTCGGCATTGTGCCTTTTGTATTTAATTCCGATGCAATTTCTGTGTTTCATCGTCAATACGTAGGTCCAAGGGATCCATTACACCTGAAGTGAAGCACGGGAATCTATAACTAGTGTCACAGGAATGGTTCAAAATATAGACAGTAAGAAAAGTCAGTCTTCTTGTACATAAGTCGCCATTGTGCTTTTTGTATTAAATTCCGATGCAATTTCTGTGTTTCATCGTCAAAAAGAAGGTCCAAGTTATAACAGTAAATCTGGAGTGAGGCATCGGAATCTATAACTAGTGTCACAGGAATGGTACAAAACAAAGACAGTAAGAAGAGTCAGCCTTCTTGTACTTAATTCGGCATTGTGCCTTTAGTATTTAATTCCGATGCAATTTCTGTGTTTCATCGTCAATAAGAAGGTCAGGGGGATACAGTAAATCTGATGTGAAGCAACGAATCTATAACTAGTGTCGCAGGATTGGTTCAAACATAGTCAGTAAGAAGAGTCAGTCTTCTTGTACTTAAGTCGGCATTGTGCCTTTTGTATTTAATTCCGATGGAATTTCTGTGTTTCATCGTCGATAAGAAGGTCCAAGGGATACAGTAAACCTGAAGTGAAGCATCAGAATCTATAACTAGTGTCACAGGAATGGTTCAAAACATAGTCAGTAAGAAGAGTCAGTCTTCTTGTACTTAAGTCGGCATTGTGCCTTTTTATTTAATTACGATGCAATTTCTGTGTTTCATCGTCAATAAGAAGGTCAGAAGGATACAGTAAACCTGTAGTGAAGCATCGGAATCTATAACTAGTGCACAGGAATGGTTCAAACCATAGTCAGTAAGAAGAGTCAGTCTTCTTGTACTTAAGTCGGCATTGTGCCTTTTGTATTTAAATCCGAAGCAAAATCTGTGTTTGATCGTCAATAAGGAGGTCCAAGTGATACAGTAAACCTGGAGTGAAGCATCGGAATCTATAACAAGTGTCACAGGAATGGTTCAAAACGTAGTCAGTAAGAAGAGTCAGTCTTCTTGTACTTAAGTCGGCATTGTGCCATTTGTATTTAATTCCGATGCAATTTTTGTGTTCCATCGTCAATAAGAAGGTCCAAGGGATACAGTAAACCGGGAGTGAAGCATCGGAATCCATAACTAGTGTCACAGGAATGGTTCAAAACATAGTCAGTAAGAAGAGTCAATCTACTTGTACTTAAGTCGGCATTGTGCCTTTTGTATATAATTCCGATGCAATTTCTGTGTTTCATCGTCAATAAGAAGGTCCAAGATATACAGGAAACCTGGAGTGAAGCATCTGAATCTATAACTAGCGTCACAGGTATGAATCAAATCATAGTCAGTAAGGAGAGTCAGTCTTCTTGTACATAAGTCGGCTTTGTGCCTTTTGTATTCAACTCCGATGCAATTTCTGTGTTTCATCGTGAACAAGAAGGTCCAAGGGATACAGTAAACCTGAAGTGAAGCATCGGAATCTATTACTAGTGTCACAGGAATGGTTCAAAATATAGACAGTAGGGAGAGTCAGTCGTCTTGTACTTTAGACGGCATTGTGCCTTATCTATTTAATTCCAATGCAATTTCTGTGTTTCATCGTCAATAAGAAGGTCCAAGGGATACAGTAAACCTGGAGTGAAGCATCGGAATCTAAAACTAGTGTCACATGCATGGTTCAAAACATAGACAGTAAGAAGTGTCAGTCTTCTTGTACTTAATTCGGCATTGTGCCTTTTGTATTTAATTCCGATGCAATGTCTGTGTTTCATCGTCAATACGAAGGTCAGAAGGGATACAGTAAACCTGAAGTGAATCATCGAATCTGTAACTAGTGTCACAGGAATGGTTCAAAACATAGTCAGTAAGAAGAGTCAGTCTCTTGTACTTAAGTCGGCATTGTGCCTTTTGTATTTAATTCCGATGTAATTTCTGTGTTTTATCGTCAATAAGAAGGTCAGAGGGATACAGTAAACCTGAAGTGAAGCATCGGAATCTACAACTAGTGTCACAGGAATGGTTCAAGACATAGTCAGTAAGAAGAGTCAGTCTTCTTGTACTTAAGTCGGCATTGTGCCTTTCGTATTTAATTCCGATGCAATTTCTGTTTCATCGTCAATAAGAAGGGCAGAGGGATACAGTAAACCTGAAGAGAAGCATCGCAATCTATAACAAGTGTCACAGGAATGGTTCAAAACATAGACAGTAGGAAGAGTCAGTTTTCTTATACTTAAGTCGGCATTGTGCCTTTTCTATTTAATTCCGATGCAATTGCTGTGTTACATCGTCAATAAGAAGGTCCAAGGGATACAGTAAACCTGAAGTGAAGCATCGGAATCTATAACTAGTGTCACAGGAATGGTTCAAAGCATAGTCAGTAAGAGGAGTCAGTCTTCTTGTACTTAAGTTGGCATTGTGCCTTTTGTATTTAATTCCGATGCAATATCTGTGTTTCATCGTCAATAAGAAGGTCCAAGGGATACAGTAAACCTGGAGTGAGGCATCGGAATCTGTAACTAGTGACACAGGAATGGATCAAAACATAGACAGTAAGCAGAGTCAGTCTTCTTGTACTTAAGTCGGCATTGTGCCTTTTGTATTTAATTCCGATGCAATTTTGTGTTTCATCGTCAATAAGAAGGTCCAAGGGATACAGTAAACCTAGAGTGAAGCATCGGAATCTATAACTAGTGTCACAGGAATGGTTCAAAACATAGACAGTAAGAAGAGTCAGTCTTCTTGTACTTAATTCGGCATTGTGGCTTTGTATTTAATTCCGACGCAATTTCTGTGTTTCATCGTCAGTAACAACGTCAGAGTGATACAGTAAATCTGAAGTGAAGCATCGGAATCTATAACTAGTGTCACAGGAATGGTTCAAACATAGTCAGTAAAAAGAGTCAGTGTTCTTGTACTGAAGTCGGCATTGTGATTTTTGTATTTAATTCCGATGCAATATCTGTGTTTCATCGTCAACAAGAAGGTCCAAGGGATACAGTAAACCTGGAGTGAAGCATCGGAATCTGTAACTAGTGTCACAGGGATGGTTCAAAACTTAGACTGTAAGAAGAGTCAGTATTCTTGTACTTAAGTCGGCATTGTGCCTTTTGTATTTAATTCCGATGCAATTTCTGTGTTTCATCGTCAATACGTAGGTCCAAGGGATCCATTACACCTGAAGTGAAGCACGGGAATCTATAACTAGTGTCACAGGAATGGTTCAAAATATAGACAGTAAGAAGAGTCAGTCTTCTTGTACATAAGTCGCCATTGTGCTTTTAGTATTGAATTCCGATGCAATTTCTGTGTTTCATCGTCAAAAAGAAGGTCCAAGTTATACAGTAAATCTGGAGTGAAACATCGGAATCTATAACTAGTGTCACAGGAATGGTTCAAAACATAGACAGTAAGAAGAGTCAGTCTTCTTGTACTTAATTCGGCATTGTGCCTTTAGTATTTAATTCCGATGCAATTTCTGTGTTTCATCGTCAATAAGAAGGTCAGGGGGATACAGTAAATCTGAAGTGAAGCAACGGAATCTATAACTAGTGTCGCAGGATTGGTTCAAACATAGTCAGTAAGAAGAGTCAGTCTTCTTGTACTTAAGTCGGCATTGTGCCTTTTGTATTTAATTCCGATGGAATTTCTGTGTTTCATCGTCACTAAGAAGGTCCAAGGGATACAGTAAACCTGAAGTGAAGCATCAGAATCTATAACTAGTGTCACAGGAATGGTTCAAAACATAGTCAGTAAGAAGAGTCAGTCTTCTTGTACTTATGTCGGCATTGTGGCTTTTGTTTTTAATTCCGATGCAATTTCTGTGTTTCATCGTCGATATGAAGGTCCAAGGGATACAGTAAACCTGAAGTGAAGCACCGGAATCTATAACTAAAGTCACATGAAAGGTTCAAAGCATAGTCAGTTAGAAGAGTCAGTCTTCTTGCACTTAAGTCGCCATTGTGCCTTTTGTACTTAATTCCGATGCAATTTCTGTGTTTCATCGTCAATAAGTAGGTCCAAGGGATACAGTAAACCTGGAGTGAAGCATCGGAATCGAAA
This sequence comes from Schistocerca piceifrons, assembly GCF_021461385.2. Classification (NCBI taxonomy): domain Eukaryota; kingdom Metazoa; phylum Arthropoda; class Insecta; order Orthoptera; family Acrididae; genus Schistocerca; species Schistocerca piceifrons. The sequence goes on along the minus strand of NW_025728243.1, from coordinate 70,477 downwards.
TCTAGTGTCACATGCATGGTTCCAGACAAAGACAGTAAGAAGTGTCAGTCTTCATTGTACTTAATTCGGCATTGTGCCTTTTGTATTTAATTCCGATGCAATGTCTGTGTTTCATCGTCAATAGGAAGGTCAGAGGGATACAGTAAACCTGAAGTGATGCATCAGAATCTATAAGTAGTGTCACAGGAATGGTTCAAAACATAGTCAGTAAGAAGAGTCAGTCTTCTTGTGCTTAAGTCGCCATTGTGCCTATTGTATTTAATTCCGATGCAATTTTTGTGTTTCATCGTCAATAAGAAGGTCCCAGGGATACAGTAAACCTGGAGTGAAGCATCGGAATTTATAACTAGTGTCACAGGAATGGTTCAAAACATAGTCAGTAAGAAGAGTCAGTCTTCTTGTACTTAAGTCGGCCTTGTGCCTTATGTATTTAATTCCGATGTAATTTCTGTGTTTCATCGTCAATAAGAAGGTCCAAGGGATACAGTTAACCTGAAGTGAAGCATCGGAATCTACAACTAGTGTCACAGGAATGGTTAAAAACATAGACAGTAGGAAGAATCAGTCTTGTTGTACTTAAGTTGGCATTGTGCCTTTTTATTTAATTACGATGCAATTTCTGTGTTTCATCGTCAATAAGAAGGTCAGAGGGATACAGTAAACCTGTAGTGAAGCATCGGAATCTATAACTAGTGTCACAGGAATGGTTCAAACCATAGTCAGTAAGAAGAGTCAGTCTTCTTGTACTTAAGTCGGCATTGTGCCTTTTGTATTTAATTCCGAAGCAATATCTGTGTTTGATCGTCAATAAGGAGGTCCAAGTGATACAGTAAACCTGGAGTGAAGCATCGGAATCTATAACAAGTGTCACAGGAATGGTTCAAAACGTAGTCAGTAAGAAGAGTCAGTCTTCTTGTACTTAAGACGGCATTGTGCCTTTTGTATTTAATTCCGATGCAATTTTTGTGTTTCATCGTCAATAAGAAGGTCCAAGGGATACAGTAAACCGGGAGTGAAGCATCGGAATCCATAACTAGTGTCACAGGAATGGTTCAAAACATAGTCAGTAAGAAGAGTCAGTCTTCTTGTACTTAATTCGGCATTGTGTTTTTGTATTTAATTCCGATGCGATTTCTGTGTTTCATCGTCATTAAGAAGGTCCAAGGGGTACAGTAAACCTGGAGTGAAGCATCGGAATCTACAACTAGTGCCACAGGAATGGTCCAAAACATCGACAGTAAGAAGAGTCAGTCTTCTTGTACTTAATTCCGCATTGTGCATTTAGTATTTAATTCCGATGCAATTTCTGTGTATCACCGTCAATAAGAAGGTCAGAGCGATACAGTAAACCTGAAGTGAAGCATCGGAATCTATTACTAGTGTCACAGGAATGGTTCATAACATAGACAGTAGGAAGAGTCAGTCGTCTTGTACTTTAGACGGCATTGTGCCTTATCTATTTAATTCCGATGCAATTTCTGTGTTTCATCGACAATAAGAAGGTCCAAGGGATACAGTAAAACTGAAGTGAAGCATCAGAATCTATAACTAGTGTCACAGGAATGGTTCAATACATAGTCAGTAAGAAGAGTAAGTCTTCTTGTACTTAAGTCGGCATTGTGCCTTTTGTTTTTAATTCCGATGCAATTTCTGTGTTTCATCGTCAATATGAAGGTCCAAGGGATACAGTAAACCTGAAGTGAAGCACCGGAATCTATAACTAGTGTCACATGAATGGTTCAAAGCATAATCATTTAGAAGGGTCAGTCTTCTTGCACTTAAGTCGCCATTGTGCCTTTTGTATTTAATTCCGATGCAATTTCTGTGTTTAATTGTCAATAAGAAGGTCCAATGGATACAGTAAACCTGGAGTGAAGCATCGGAATCTAAAACTGGTGTCACATGCATGGTTCAAAACATAGACAGTAAGAAGTGTCAGTCTTCTTGTACTTAATTCGGCATTGTGCCTTTTGTATTTAATTCCGATGCAATGTCTGTGTTTCATCGTAAATAAGAAGGTCAGAGGGATACAGTAAACCTGAAGTGAATCATCGGAATCTGTAACTAGTGTCACAGGAATGGTTCAAAACATAGTCAGGAAGAAGAGTCAGCCTTCTTGTACTTAAGTCGGCATTGTGCCTATTGTATTTAATTCCGATGCAATTTTTGTGTTTCATCGTCAATAAGAAGGTCCGAGGGATACAGTAAACCTGGAGTGAAGCATCGGAATTTATAACTAGTGACACAGGGATGGTTCGTAACATAGACAGTAAGAAGAGTCAGTATTCTTGTACTTAAGTTGGCATTGTGCATTTTGTATTTAATTCCGATGCAATTTCTAGGTTTCATCGTCAACAAGAAGGTCCAAGGGATACAGCAAACCTGAAGTGAAGCACCGGAATCTATAACTAGTGTCACAGGAATGGTTCAAAACGTAGTCAGTAAGAAGAGTCAGTCTTCTTGTACTTAAGTCGGCATTGTGCCTTTTGTTTTTAATTCCGATGCAATTTCTGTGTTTCATCGTCAATATGAAGGTCCAAGGGATACAGTAAACCTGAAGTGAAGCACCGGAATCTATAACTAGTGTCACATGAATGGTTCAAATCATAATCATTTAGAAGCGTCAGTCTTCTTGCACTTAAGTCGCCATTGTGCCTTTTGTATTTAATTCCGATGCAATTTCTGTGTTTCATCGTCAATAAGAAGGTCCAAGGGATACAGTAAACCTGGAGTGAAGCATCGGAATCCAAATTTAGTGTCACATGCATGGTTCAAAACACAGACAGTAAGAAGTGTCGGTCTTCTTGTACTTAATTCGGCATTGTGCCTTTTGTATTTAATTCCGATGCAATGTCTGTGTTTCATCGTCATTAAGAAGGTCAGAGGGATACAGTGAACCTGAAGTGAATCATCGGAATCTGTAACTAGTGTCACAGGAATGGTTCAAAACATAGTCAGTAAGAAGAGTCAGTCTTCTTCTACTTAAGTCGGCATTGTGCCTATTGCATTTAATTCCGATGCAATTTTTGTGTTTCATCGTCAATAAGAAGGTCCGGGGGATACAGTAAACCTGGAGGGAAGCATCGGAATTTATAACTAGTGCCACAGTAATGGTTCAAAACATAGACAGTAAGAAGAGTCAGTATTCTTATACTTAATTCGGCATTGTGCACTTTGTATTTAATTCCGATGCAATTTCTAGGTTTCATCGTCAACAAGAAGGTCCAAGGGATACAGTAAACATGAAGTGAAGCACCGGAAACTATAACTAGTGTCACAGGTATGGTTCAAAACATAGTCAGTAAGAAGAGTCAGTCTTCTTGTACTTAAGTCGGCATTGTGCCTTTTGTATATAATTCCGATGCAATTTCCGTGTTTCATCGTCAATAAGAAGGTCCAAGGGATACAGTAAACCTGAAGTGAAGCATCGGAATCTACAACTAGTGTCACAGGAATGGCTCAAACATAGACAGTAAGAAGAGTCAGTCTTCTTGTACTTAAGTCGGCATTGTACCCATTTGTATTTAATTCCGATGCAATTTTAGTGTTTCATCGTCAATAAGAAGGTCAGAGGGATACTGTAAACCTGAAGTGAAGCATCGGAATCTATAACTAGTGTCACAGGAATGGTTTACAACATAGTCAGTAAGAACAGTCAGTCTTCTTGTACTTAATCGGCATTGTGCCTTTTGTATTTTATTCCGTTGCAATTTCTGTGTTTCATCGTCAACAAGAAGGTCAGAGGGATACAGTAAACCTGAAGTGAAGCATCGGAATCTAAAACTAGTGTCACAGGAATGGTTCAAATCGTAGACAGTAGGAAGAGTCAGTCTTCTTGTACTTAAGGCGGCATTGTGCCTTTTGTATTTAATTCCGATGCAACTTCTGTGCTTCATAGTCAATAAGTAGTTCCAAGGGATCCAGTAAACCTGAAGTGAAGCACCGGAATCTATAACTAGTGTCACAGGAATGGTTCAAAACATAGTCAGTAAGAAGAGTCACTCTTCTTGTACTGAAGTCGACTTTGTGCCTTTGTATTAAATTCCGATGCAATTTCTGTGTTTCATCGTCAATAGGAAGGTCCTAAGGATACATTAAACCTGGAGTGAAGGTTCGGAATCTATAACTAGTGTCACAGGAATGGTTAAAAACATAGACAGTAGGAAGACTCAGTCTTGTTGTACTTAAGTTGGCATTGTGCCTTTTTATTTAATTACGATGCAATTTCTGTGTTTCATCGTCAATAAGAAGGTCAGAGGGATACAGTAAACCTGTAGTGAAGCATCGGAATCTATAACTAGTGTCACAGGAATGGTTCAAACCATAGTCATTAAGAAGAGTTAGTCTTCTTGTACTTAAGTCATCATTGTGCCTTTTGTATTTAATTCCGATGCAATATCTGTGTTTGATCGTCAATAAGGAGGTCCAAGTGATACAGTAAACCTGGAGTGAAGCATCGGAATCTATAACTAGTGTCACAGGAATGGTTCAAAACGTAGTCAGTAAAAAGAGTCAGTCTTCTTGTACATAAGTCGGCATTGTGCCTTTTGTATTTAATTCCGACGCAATTTTTGTGTTTCATCGGCAATAAGAAGGTCCAAGGGATACAGTAAACCTGAAGTGAAGCATCGGAATCTACAGCTAGTGTCACAGGAATGGTTAAAAACATAGACAGTAAGAAGAGTCAGTATTGATGTACTTAAGTTGGCATTGTACCTTTTTATTTAATTACGATGCAATTTCTGTGTTTCATCGTCAATAAAAAGGTCAGAGGGATACAGTAAGCCTGTAGTGAAGCATCGGAATCTATAACTAGTGTCACAGGAATGGTTCAAACCATAGTCAGTAAGAAGAGTCAGTCTTCTTGTACTTAAGTCGGCATTGTGCCTTTTGTATTTAATTCCTATGCAATATCTGTGTTTGATCGTCAATAAGGATGTCCAAATGATACAGTAAACCTGGAGTGAAGCATCGGAATCTATAACTAGTGTCACAGGAATGGTTCAAAACGTAGTCAGTAAGAAGAGTCAGTCTTCTTGTACTTAAGTCGGCATTGTGCCTTTTGTATTTAATTCCGATGCAATTTTTGTGTTTCATCGTCAAGACGAAGGTCCAATGTATACAGTAAACCGGGAGTGAAGCATCGGAATCTATAACTAGTGTCACAGGAATGGTTCAAAACATAGTCAGTAAGAAGAGTCAGTCTTCTTGTACTTAAGACGGCATTGTGCCTTTTGTATTTAATTCCGATGCAATTTCTGTGTTTCATCGTCAATAAGAAGGTCCAAGGTATACAGTAAACCTGGGTTGAAGCATCAGAATCTATAACTAGTGTCACAGGAATGAATCAAATCATAGTCAGTAAGGAGAGTCAGTCTTCTTGTACTTAAGTCGGCATTGTGCCTTTTCTATTTATTTCCGATGCAATTTCTGAGTTTCATCGCAACTAGAAGGTCAGAGGGATACAGTAAACCTAAAGTGAAGCATCGGAATCTATAACTAGTGTCACAGGAATGGTTCAAAACATAGACAGTAGGAAGAGTCAGTCTTATTGCAATTAAGTGTGCATTGTGAGTTTGGTATTTAATTCCGATGCAATTTCTGTATTTCATCGTCAATAATACGTTCAGAGGGATACAGTAAACATGAAGTGAAGCATCGGAATCTATAACTAGTGTCACAGGAATGGTTCAAACCATAGTCAGTAAGAAGTGTCAGTCTTCTGGCACTTAATACGGCATTGTGCCTTTTGTATTTAATTCCGATGCAATTTCTGTGCTTCATAGTCAATAAGTAGTTCCAAGGGATCCAGTAAACCTGAAGTGAAGCACCGGAATCTATAACTAGTGTCACAGGAATGGTTCAAAACATAGTCAGTAAGAAGAGTCACTCTTCTTGTACTGAAGTCGCCACTGTACTTTTGTATTAAATTCCGATGCAATTTCTGTGTTTCATCGTCAATCGGAAGGTCCTAAGGATACATTAAACCTGGAGTGATGGTTCGGAATCTATTACTAGTGTCACAGTAATGGTTCAAAACATAGACAGTAAGAAGAGTCAGTCTTCTTGTACTTAATTCGGCACTGTGTCTTTTGGATTTAATTCCGATGCGATATCTGTGTTTCATCGTCAATAAGAAGGTCAGAGGTATACAGTAAACCTGAAGTGACTCATTGGAATCTATAACTAGTGTCACAGGAATGGTTCAAACCATAGTCAGTAAGAAGAGTCAGTCTTCCTGTACTTAAGTCGGCATTGTGCCTTTTGTATTTAATTCCGATGCAATTTCTGTGTTTCATCGTCAATAAGAAGGTCCGAGGGATACAGTAAACCTGAAGTGAGGCATCGAAATCTATAACTAGTGTCACAGGAATGGTTCAAAACATAGACAGAAGAAGAATCAGTCTTCTTGTACTTAAGTCGGCATTGTGCATTTTGTATTTAATTCCGATGCAATTTCTGTGTTTCATCTTCAATAAGAAGGTCCAAGGGATACAGTAAACCTGAAGTGAAGCATCAGAGTCTATAACTAGTGTCACAGGAACGGTTCAAAACATAGTCAGTAAGAAGAGTCATTCTTCTTGTACTTAAGTCGGCATTATGGTTTTTGTATTTAATTCCGATGCAATTTCTGTGTTTCATCGTCAATAAGAAGGTCCAAGGGATACAGTAAACCTGAAGTGAAGCATCGGAATCTATAACTAGTGTCACAGGAATGGTTCAAAACATAGACAGCAGGAAGAGTCAGTCTTCTTGTACTTAGTCGGCATTGTGCATTTTCTATTTAATTCCGATGCAATTTCTGTGTTTCATCGTCAATAAGAAGGTCCAAGGGATATAGTAAACCTGGAGTGAAGCATCGGAATCTATAACTAGTGTCACAGGAATGGTTGAAAACATAGACAGTAAGAAGAGTCAGTCTTCTTGTACTTAATTCGGCATTGAGCTTTTTTATATAATTCCGATGCAATTTCTGTGTTTCATCGTCTATAAGACGGTCAGAGGGATACAGTAAACCTGAAGTGAAGCATCGGAATCTAAAACTAGTGTCACAGGAATGGTTCAAATCGTAGACAGTAGGAAGAGTCAGTCTTCTTGTACTTAAGTCGGCATTGTGCCTTTTGTTTTTAATTCCGATGCAATATCTGTGTTTCATCGTCAATATGAAGGTCCAAGGGATACAGTAAACCTGAAGTGAAGCACCGGAATCTATAACTAGTGTCACATGAATGGTTCAAAGCATAGTCAGTTAGAAGCGTCAGTGTTCTTGCACTTAAGTCGCCATTGTGCCTTTTGTATTTACTTCCGATGCAATTTCTGTGTTTCATCGTCAATTAGAAGGTCCAAGGGATACAATAAACCTGGAGTGAAGCATCGGAATCTAAAACTAGTGTCACATGCATGGTTCAAAACATAGACAGTAAGAAGTGTCAGTCTTCTTGTACTTAATTCGGCATAGTGCCTTTTGTATTTAATTCCGATGCAATGTCTGTGTTTCATCGTCAATAAGAAGGTCAGAGGGATACAGTAAACCTGAAGTGAAGCATCGGAATCTATAACTAGTGTCACAGGAATGGTTCAAATATAGTCAGTAAGAAGAGTCAGTCTTCTTGTACTTAAGTCGGCCTTGTGCCTTTTGTATTTAATTCCGATGCAATTTTTGTTTCATCGTCAATAAGAAGGTCCAAGGGATACAGTTAACCTGAAGTGAAGCATCGGAATCTACAGCTAGTGTCACAGGAATGGTTAAAAACATAGACAGTAAGAAGAGTCAGTCTTGTTGTACTTAAGTTGGCATTGCACCTTTTTATTTAATTACGATGCAATTTCTGTGTTTCATCGTCAATAAAAAGGTCAGAGGGATACAGTAAGCCTGTAGTGAAGCATCGGAATCTATAACTAGTGTCACAGGAATGGTTTAAACCATAGTCAGTAAGAAGAGTCAGTCTTCTTGTACTTAAGTCGGCATTGTGCCTTTTGTATTTAATTCCAATGCAATATCTGTGTTTGATCGTCAATAAGGATGTCCAAATGATACAGTAAACCTGGAGTGAAGCATCGGAATCTATAACTAGTGTCACTGGAATGGTTCAAAACGTATTCAGTAAGAAGAGTCAGTCTTCTTGTACTTAAGTCGGCATTGTGCGTTTTGTATTTAATTCCGATGCAATTTTGTGTTTCATCGTCAAGACGAAGGTCCAATAGATACAGTAAACCGGGAGTGAAGCATCGGAATCTATAACTAGTGTCACAGGAATGGTTCAAAACATAGTCAGTAAGAAGAGTCAGTCTTCTTGTACTTAAGTCGGCATTGTGCCTTTTGTATTTAATTCCGATGCAATTTCTGTGTTTCATCGTCAATAAGAAGGTCCAAGGTATACAGTAAACCTGGAGTGAAGCATCAGAATCTATAACTAGTGTCACAGGAATGAATCAAATAATAGTCAGTAAGGAGAGTCAGTCTTCTTGTACTTAAGTCGGCATTGTGCCTTTTCTATTTATTTCCGATGCAATTTCTGAGTTTCATCGCAACTAGAAGGTCAGAGGGATACAGTAAACCTAAAGTGAAGCATCGGAATCTATAACTAGTGTCACAGGAATGGTTCAAAACATAGACAGTAGGAAGAGTCAGTCTTATTGCACTTAAGTGTGCATTGTGAGTTTGGTATTTATTTCCGATGCAATTTCTGTGTTTCATCGTCAATAATACGGTCAGAGGGATACAGTAAACATAAAGTGAAGCATCGGAATCTATAACTAGTGTCACTGGAATGGTTCAAAACGTAGTCAGTAAGAAGAGTCAGTCTTCTTGTACTTAAGTCGGCATTGTCCCTTTTGTATTTAATTCCGATGCAATTTCAGTGTTCCATCGTCAATAACAAGGTCCAAGGGATACTGTAAACCTGAAGTGATGCATCGGAATCTACAGCTAGTGTCACAGGAATGGTTAAAAACATAGACAGTAAGAAGAGTCAGTCTTGTTGTACTTAAGTTGGCATTGTACCTTTTTATTTAATTACAATGCAATGTCTGTGTTTCATCGTCAATAAAAAGGTCAGAGGGATACAGTAAACCTGTAGTGAGGCATCGGAATCTATAACTAGTGTCACAGGAATGGTTCAAACCATAGTCAGTAAGAAGTGTCAGTCTTCTGGCACTTAATACGGCATTGTGCCTTTTGTATTTAATTCCGATGCAATTTCTGTGTTTCATCGTCAATATGAAGGTCCAAGGGATACAGTAAACGTGAAGTGAAGCATCGGAATCTACACCTAGTGTCACAGGATTGGTTTAAAACATAGACAGTAGGAAGAGTCAGTCTTATTGCACTTAAGTGTGCATTGTGAGTTTGGTATTTATTTCCGATGCAATTTCTGTGTTTCATCGTCAATAATACGGTCAGAGGGATACAGTAAACATAAAGTGAAGCATCGGAATCTATAACTAGTGTCACTGGAATGGTTCAAAACGTAGTCAGTAAGAAGAGTCAGTCTTCTTGTACTTAAGTCGGCATTGTCCCTTTTGTATTTAATTCCGATGCAATTTCAGTGTTCCATCGTCAATAAGAAGGTCCAAGGGATGCAGTAAACCTGAAGTGAACCACCGGAATCTATAACTAGTGTCACAGGAATGGTTAAAAGCATAGTCAGTAAGAAGAGTCAGTCTTCTTGTACTGAAGTCGCCATTGTGCCTTTGTATTAAATTCCGATGCAATTTCTGTGTTTCATCGTCAATAGGAAGGTCCAAAGGATACATTAAACCTGGAGTGAAGGTTCGGAATCTATAACTAGTGTCACAGTAATGGTTCAAACATAGACAGTAAGAAGAGTCAGTCTTCTTGTACTTAATTCGGCACTGTGCCTTTTGGATTTAACTCCGATGCGATATCTGTGTTTCATCGTCAATATGTAGGTCAGAGGTATACAGTAAACCTGAAGTGACCCATTGGAATCTATAACTAGTGTCACAGGAATGGTTCAAACCATAGTCAGTAAGAAGAGTCAGTCTTCCTGTACTTAAGTCGGCATTGTGCCTTTTGTATTTAATTCCGATGCAATTTCTGTGTTTCATCGTCAATAATACGGTCAGAGGGATACAGTAAACATGAAGTGAAGCATCGGAATCTATAACTAGTGTCACAGGAATGGTTCAAAACATAGACAGTAGGAAGAGTCAGTCTTCTTGTACTTAAGTCGGCATTGTGCATTTTCTATTTATTTCCGATGCAATTTCTGTGTTTCATCGTCAATACGAAGGTCCAAGGGATATAGTAAACCTGGAGTGAGGCATCGGAATTTATAACTAGTGTCACAGGAATGGTTCAAAACATAGACAGTAGGAAGAGTCAGTCTTCTTGTACTTAAGTCAACATTATGCCGTTTGTATTTAATTCCGATGCAATTTCTGTCTTTCATCTTCAATAAGAAGGTCCAAGGGATACAGTAAACCTGAAGGTAAGCATCAGAGTCTATAACTAGTGTCACAGGAATGGTTCAAAACATAGTCAGTAAGAAGAGCCAGTCTTCTTGTACATAAGTCGGCATTGTGCATTTTGTATTTAATTCCGATGCAATTTCTGTGTTTCATCTTCAATAAGAAGGTCCAAGATATACAGTAAACCTGGAGTGAAGCATCAGAATCTATAACTAGTGTCACAGGAATGAATCAAATCATAGTCAGTAAGGAGAGTCAGTCTTCTTGTACTTAAGTCGGCATTGTGCCTTTACTATTTAATTCCGATGCAATTTCTGAGTTTCATCGCAACTAGAAGGTCAGAGGGATACAGTAAACCTGAAGTGAAGCATCGGAATCTATAACTAGTGTCACTGGAATGGTTCAAAACATAGACAGTAGGAAGAGTCAGTCTTATTGCACTTAAGTCTGCATTGTGCCTTTTGTATGTAATTCCGATGCTATTTCTGTGTTTCATCGTCAATAATACGGTCAGAGGGATACAGTAAACCTGAAGTGAAGCATCGGAATCTATAAATAGTGTCACAGGAATGGTTTAAAACATAGTCAGTAAGAACAGTCAGTCTTCTTGTACTTAATCGGCATTGTGTCTTTTGTATTTTATTCCGTTGCAATTTCTGTGTTTCATCGTCAACAAGAAGGTCAGAGTGATACAGTAAACCTGAAGTGAAGCATCATAATCTAAAACTAGTGTCACAGGAATGGTTCAAATCGTAGACAGTAGGAAGAGTCAGTCTTCTTGTACTTAAGTCGGTATTGTGCCTTTTGTATTTAATTCCGATGCAATTTCTGTGATTCATAGTCAATAAGTAGTTCCAAGGGATCCAGTAAACCTGAAGTGAAGCACCGGAATCTATAACTAGTGTCACAGGAATGGTTCAAAACATAGTCAGTAAGGAGAGTCAGTCTTCTTGTACTGAAGTCGCCATTGTGCCTTTGTATTAAATTCCGATGCAATTTCTGTGTTTCATCGTCAATAGGAAGGTCCAAAGGATACATTAAACCTGGAGTGAACGTTCGGAATCTATAACTAGTGTCTCAGTAATGGTTCAAAACATAGACAGTAAGAAGAGTCAGTCTTCTTGTACTTAATTCGGCACTGTGCCTTTTGGATATAATTCCGATGCGATATCTGTGTTTCATCGTCAATAAGAAGGTCAGAGGTATACAGTAAACCTGAAGTGACTCATTGGAATCTAAAACTAGTGTCACAGGAATGGTTCAAACCATAGTCAGTATGAAGAGTCAGTCTTCCTGTACTTAAGTCGGCATTGTGCCTTTTGTATTTAATTCCGATGCAATTTCTGTGTTTCATCGTCAATAAGAAGGTCCAAGGGATACAGTAAACCTGAAGTGAAGCATCGAAATCTGTAACTAGTGTCACAGGAATGGTTCAAAACATAGACAGAAGAAGAATCAGTCTTCTTGTACTTAAGTCGGCATTGTGCCTTTTGTATTTAATTCCGATGCAATTTTTGTGTTTCATCGTCAATAAGAAGGGCAGAGGGGTGCAGTAAACCTGAAGTGAAGCATCGGAATCTATAACTAGTGTCACAGTGATGGTTCAGAACATAGACAGTAGGAAGAGTCAGTCTTCTTGTACTTAAGTCGGCATTGTGCATTTTCTATTTATTCCGATGCAATTTCTGTGTTTCATCGTCAATACGAAGGTCCAAGGGATATAGTAAACCTGGAGTGAGGCATCGGAATTTATAACTAGTGTCACAGGAATGGTTCAAGGCATAGACACTAGAAAGAGTCAGTCTTCTTGTACTTAAGTCAGCATTATGCCTTTTGTATTTAATTCCGATGCAATTTCTGTGTTTCATCTTCAATAAGAAGGTCCAAGGGATACAGTAAACCTGAAGTGAAGCATCAGAGTCTATAACTAGTCTCACAGGAATGGTTCAAAGCATAGTCAGTAAGAAGAGTCAGTCTTCTTGTACTTAAGTCGGCATTATGGTTTTTGTATTTAATTCCGATGCAATTTCTGTGTTTCATCGTCAATAAGAAGGTCCAAGGGATACAGTAAACCTGAAGTGAAGCTTCGGAATCTATAACTAGTGTCACAGGAATGGTTCAAAACATAGACAGTAGGAAGAGTCAGTCTTCTTGTACTTAAGTCGGCATTGTGCATTTTCTATTTAATTCCGATGCAGTTTCTGTGTTTCATCGTCAATAAGAAGGTCCAAGGGATATAGTAAACCTGGAGTGAAGCATCGGAATCTATAACTAGTGTCACAGGAATGGTTCAAAGCATAGACAGTAAGAAGAGTCAGTCTTCTTGTAATTAAGTCGGCATTGTGCCTTTTTTATTTAATTCCGATGCAATCCCTCTGTTTCATCGTCTATAAGACGGTCAGAGGGATACAGTAAACCTGAAGTGCAGCACCGGAATCTGTAACTAGTGTCACAGGAATGGTTCAAAGTATAGTCAGAATGAAGAGTCAGGCTTCTTGTACTTAAGTCGCCCATGTGCCATTTGTATTAAATTCCGATGCAATTTCTGTGTTTCATCGTCAATAAGAAGGTCAGAGGGATACAGTAAACCTGAAGTGAAGCATCGGAATCTATAACTAGTGTCACAGGAATGGTTCAAACATAGTCAGTAAGAAGAGTCAGTCTTCTTGTACTTAAGTCGGCCTTGTGCCTTTTGTATTTAATTCCGATGCAATTTCTGTGTTTCATCGTCAATAAGAAGGTCCAAGGGATACAGTAAACCTCAAGTGAAGCATCGGAATCTACAAGTAGTGTCACAGGAATGGTTAAAAACATAGACAGTAGGAAGAGTCAGTCTTGTTGTACTTAAGTTGGCATTGTGCCTTTTTATTTAATTACGATGCAATTTCTGTGTTTCATCGTCAATAAGAAAGTCAGAGGGATACAGTAAACCTGTAGTGAAGCATCGGAATCTATAACTAGTGTCACAGGAATGGTTCAAAACATAGTCAGTAAGAAGAGATAGTCTTCTTGTACTTAAGTCGGAATTGTGTCTTTTGTATTTAATTCCGATGCAATATCTGTGTTTGATCGTCAATAAGGAGGTCCAAGTGATACAGTAAACCTGGAGTGAAGCATCGGAATCTATAACTAGTGTCACAGGAATGGTTCAAAACGTAGTCAGTAAGAAGAGTCAGTCTTCTTGTACATAAGTCGGCATTGTGCCTTTTGTATTTAATTCCGATGCAATTTTTGTGTTTCATCGTCAATAAGAAGGTCCAAGGGATACAGTTAACCTGAAGTGAAGCATCGGAATCTACAGCTAGTGTCACAGGAATGGTTAAAAACATAGACAGTAAGAAGAGTCAGTCTTGTTGTACTTAAGTTGGCATTGCACCTTTTTATTTAATTACGATGCAATTTCTGTGTTTCATCGTCAATAAAAAGGTCAGAGGGATACAGTAAGCCTGTAGTGAAGCATCGGAATCTATAACTAGTGTCACAGGAATGGTTTAAACCATAGTCAGTAAGAAGAGTCAGTCTTCTTGTACTTAAGTCGGCATTGTGCCTTTTGTATTTAATTCCAATGCAATATCTGTGTTTGATCGTCAATAAGGATGTCCAAATGATACAGTAAACCTGGAGTGAAGCATCGGAATCTATAACTAGTGTCACTGGAATGGTTCAAAACGTATTCAGTAAGAAGAGTCAGTCTTCTTGTACTTAAGTCGGCATTGTGCGTTTTGTATTTAATTCCGATGCAATTTTGTGTTTCATCGTCAAGACGAAGGTCCAATAGATACAGTAAACCGGGAGTGAAGCATCGGAATCTATAACTAGTGTCACAGGAATGGTTCAAAACATAGTCAGTAAGAAGAGTCAGTCTTCTTGTACTTAAGTCGGCATTGTGCCTTTTGTATTTAATTCCGATGCAATTTCTGTGTTTCATCGTCAATAAGAAGGTCCAAGGTATACAGTAAACCTGGAGTGAAGCATCAGAATCTATAACTAGTGTCACAGGAATGAATCAAATAATAGTCAGTAAGGAGAGTCAGTCTTCTTGTACTTAAGTCGGCATTGTGCCTTTTCTATTTATTTCCGATGCAATTTCTGAGTTTCATCGCAACTAGAAGGTCAGAGGGATACAGTAAACCTAAAGTGAAGCATCGGAATCTGTAACTAGTGTCACAGGAATGGTTCAAAACATAGACAGTAGGAAGAGTCAGTCTTATTGCACTTCAGTGTGCATTGTGAGTTTGGTATTTATTTCCGATGCAATTTCTGTGTTTCATCGTCAATAATACGGTCAGAGGGATACAGTAAACATAAAGTGAAGCATCGGAATCTATAACTAGTGTCACTGGAATGGTTCAAAACGTAGTCAGTAAGAAGAGTCAGTCTTCTTGTACTTAAGTCGGCATTGTCCCTTTTGTATTTAATTCCGATGCAATTTCAGTGTTCCATCGTCAATAACAAGGTCCAAGGGATACTGTAAACCTGAAGTGATGCATCGGAATCTACAGCTAGTGTCACAGGAATGGTTAAAAACATAGACAGTAAGAAGAGTCAGTCTTGTTGTACTTAAGTTGGCATTGTACCTTTTTATTTAATTACAATGCAATGTCTGTGTTTCATCGTCAATAAAAAGGTCAGAGGGATACAGTAAACCAGTAGTGAGGCATCGGAATCTATAACTAGTGTCACAGGAATGGTTCAAACCATAGTCAGTAAGAAGTGTCAGTCTTCTGGCACTTAATACGGCATTGTGCCTTTTGTATTTAATTCCGATGCAATTTCTGTGTTTCATCGTCAATATGAAGGTCCAAGGGATACAGTAAACGTGAAGTGAAGCATCGGAATCTACACCTAGTGTCACAGGATTGGTTTAAAACATAGACAGTAGGAAGTGTCAGTCTTATTGCACTTAAGTGTGCATTGTGAGTTTGGTATTTATTTCCGATGCAATTTCTGTGTTTCATCGTCAATAATACGGTCAGAGGGATACAGTAAACATAAAGTGAAGCATCGGAATCTATAACTAGTGTCACTGGAATGGTTCAAAACGTAGTCAGTAAGAAGAGTCAGTCTTCTTGTACTTAAGTCGGCATTGTCCCTTTTGTATTTAATTCCGATGCAATTTCAGTGTTCCATCGTCAATAAGAAGGTCCAAGGGATGCAGTAAACCTGAAGTGAACCACCGGAATCTATAACTAGTGTCACAGGAATGGTTCAAAGCATAGTCAGTAAGAAGAGTCAGTCTTCTTGTACTGAAGTCGCCATTGTGCCTTTGTATTAAATTCCGATGCAATTTCTGTGTTTCATCGTCAATAGGAAGGTCCAAAGGATACATTAAACCTGGAGTGAAGGTTCGGAATCTATAACTAGTGTCACAGTAATGGTTCAAAACATAGACAGTAAGAAGAGTCAGTCTTCTTGTACTTAATTCGGCACTGTGCCTTTTGGATTTAACTCCGATGCGATATCTGTGTTTCATCGTCAATATGTAGGTCAGAGGTATACAGTAAACCTGAAGTGACCCATTGGAATCTATAACTAGTGTCACAGGAATGGTTCAAACCATAGTCAGTAAGAAGAGTCAGTCTTCCTGTACTTAAGTCGGCATTGTGCCTTTTGTATTTAATTCCGATGCAATTTCTGTGTTTCATCGTCAATAATACGGTCAGAGGGATACAGTAAACATGAAGTGAAGCATCGGAATCTATAACTAGTGTCACAGGAATGGTTCAAAACATAGACAGTAGGAAGAGTCAGTCTTCTTGTACTTAAGTCGGCATTGTGCATTTTCTATTTATTTCCGATGCAATTTCTGTGTTTCATCGTCAATACGAAGGTCCAAGGGATATAGTAAACCTGGAGTGAGGCATCGGAATTTATAACTAGTGTCACAGGAATGGTTCAAAACATATAGAGTAGGAAGAGTCAGTCTTCTTGTACTTAAGTCAACATTATGCCGTTTGTATTTAATTCCGATGCAATTTCTGTGTTTCATCTTCAATAAGAAGGTCCAAGGGATACAGTAAACCTGAAGGTAAGCATCAGAGTCTATAACTAGTGTCACAGGAATGGTTCAAAACATAGTCAGTAAGAAGAGCCAGTCTTCTTGTACATAAGTCGGCATTGTGCATTTTGTATTTAATTCCGATGCAATTTCTGTGTTTCATCTTCAATAAGAAGGTCCAAGATATACAGTAAACCTGGAGTGAAGCATCAGAATCTATAACTAGTGTCACAGGAATGAATCAAATCATAGGTCCAAGGGATATAGTAAACCTGGAGTGAAGCATCGGAATCTATAACTAGTGTCACAGGAATGGTTCAAAACATAGACTGTAAGAAGAGTCAGTCTTCTTGTACTTCATTCGGCACTGAGCCTTTTGCATTTAATTCCGATGCAATTTCTGTGTTTCATCGTCAATAAGAAGGTCAGAGGGATACAGTAAACCTGAAGTGAAGCATCGGAATGTATAACTAGTGTTACAGGAATGGTTCAAAACATACACAGTAGGAAGAAACAGTCTTTTTGGTTTTAAGTCGGCATTGTGCAATTTCCATTTAATTCCGATGCAATTTCTGTGTTTCATCGTCAATAAGAGGGTCCAAGGGATATAGTAAACCTGGAGTGAAACATCGGAATGTATAACTAGTGTCACAGGAATGGTTCAAATCATAGACAGTAAGAAGAGTCAGTCTTCTTGTACTTAAGTCGGCATTGTGCCTTTTTCATTTAATTCCGATGCAATTTCTGTGTTTCATCACCAATAAGACGTCAGAGGGATACAGTAAACCTGAAGTGAAGCATCGGAATCTAAAACTAGTGTCACAGGAATGGTTCAAATCGTAGACAGTAGGAAGAGTCAGTCTTCTTGTACTTAAGTCGGCATTGTGCCTTTTGTATTTAATTCCGATGCAATTCCTGTGTTTCATTGTCAATACGTAGGTCCAAGGGATCCAGTAAACCTGAAGTGAAGCACCGGAATCTATAACTAGTGTCACAGGAATGGTTCAAAACATAGTCAGTAAGAAGAGTCAGTCTTCTTGTACTTATGTCGCCATTGTGCCTTTTGTATCAAATTCCGATGCAATTTCTGCGTTTCATCGTCAATAAGAAGGTCCAAAGGATACAGTAAATCTGGAGTGAAGCATCGGAATCTATAACTAGTGTCACAGGAATGGTTCAAAACATAGACAGTAAGAAGAGTCAGTCTTCTTGTACTTAATTCGGCACAGTGCCTTTTGGATTTAATTCCGATGTAATTTCTGTGTTTCATCGTCAATAAGAAGGTCAGAGGGATACAGAAAACCTGAAGTGAAGCATCGGAATCTATAACTAGTCTCACAGGAATGGTTCAAACATAGTCCGTAAGAAGAGCCCGTCTACTTGTACTTAAGTCGCATTGTGCTTTTGTATTTAATTCTGATGCAATTACTGTGTTTGATCGCCAATAAGAAGGTCCAAGGGATACAGTGAAACTGAAGTGAAGCATCGGAATCTATAACTAGTGTCACAGGAATGTTTCAAAGCATAGTCAGTAAGAAGAGCCAGTCTTCTTGGACTTAAGTCGGCATTGTGCCTTTTGTATTTGATTCCGATGCAATTTCTGTGTTTCATCGTCAATAGGAAGGTTCCAGGGATACAGTAAACCTGGAGTGAAGCATCAGAATCTGTAACTAGCGTCACAGGATTGGTTCAAAGCATAGACAATAAGAAGAGTCAGTCTTCTTGTACTTAAGTCGGCATTGTGCATTTTTTATCAAATTCCGATGCAATTTCTGTGTTTCATCGTCAATAAGAGGGTCCAACGGATATAGTAAACCTAGAGTGAAGCATCGGAATCTATATCTAGTGTCACAGGAATGGTTCAAAAGATGGACAGCAAGAAGAGTCAGTCTTCTTGTACTTAATTCGGCATTGTGCCTTTTGTATTTAATTCCGACGCAATTTCTGTGTTTCATCGTCAACAAGAAGGTCAGAGGGATACAGTAAACCTGAAGTGAAACATCGGAATCTAAAACTAGTGTCACAGGAATGGTTCACATCGTAGACAGTAGGAACAGTCAGTCTTGTTGTACTTAAGTCGGCATTGTGCCTTTTGTATTTAATTCCGATGCAATTTCTGTGCTTCATAGTCAATAAGTAGGTCCAAGAGATCCAGTAAACCTGAAGTGAAGCACCACAATCTATAACTAGTGTCACAGGAATGGTTCTAAACATAGACAGTAAGAAGAGTCAGTCCTCTTGTACTTAATTCGGCACTGTGCCTTTTGGATTTAATTCCGATGCAATTTCTGTGTTTCATCGTCAATAAGAAGGTCAGAGGGATACAGTAAAGCTGAAGTGAATCATCGGAATCCATAACTAGTGTCACAGGAATGGTTCAAAACATAGTCAGTAACAAGAGTCAGTCTTCTTGTACTTAAGTCGGCATTGTGCCTTTTGTATTTAATTCTGATGCAATTTCTGTGTTTCATCGTCAATTAGAAGGTCCAAGGGATACAGTAAACCTGAAGTGAAGCATCGAAATCTATAACTAGTGTCACAGGAATGGTTCAAAACATAGACAGAAGAAGAAAAAGTATTCTTGTACTTAAGTCGGCATTGTGCCTTTTGTATTTAATTCCGATGCAATTTCTGTGTTTCATCGTCAATACGAAGGACAGAGGGGTGCAATAAACCTGAAGTGAAGCATCTATAACTTGTGTCACAGGAATGGTTCAAAGCATAGACAGTAGGAAGAGTCAGTCTTCTTGTACTTAAGTCGGCATTATGCATTTTCTATTTAATTCCGATGCAATTTCTGTGTTTCATCTTCAATAAGAAGGTCCAAGGGATCTAGTAAAGCATCGGAATCTATAAATAGTGTCAGATGAATACTTCAAAACATCGACAGTAAGTAGAGTCAGTCTTCTTGTACTTAATTCGGCATTGTGCTTTTAGTATTTAATTCCGATGCAATTTCTGTGTTTCGTCGTCAATAAGAAGGTCAGGGGGATACAGTAAATCTGAGGTGAAGCATCGGAATCTATAACTAGTGTCGCAGGAATGGTTCAAAACATAGTCAGTAAGAAGAGTCAGTCTTCTTGTACTCAAGTAGGCATCGTGCCTTTTGTATTTAATGCCGATGCAATTTCTGTGTTTCATCGTCCATACGAAGGTCCAACTGATACAGTAAACCTGGAGTGAAGCAGAGGAATCTATAACTAGTGTCACATGCATGTTTCAAAACATAGACTGTAAGAAGTGTCAGTCTTCTTGTACTTAATTCGGCATTGAGCCTTTTGTATTTAATTCCGATGCAATGTCTGTGTTTCATCGTCAATAAGAAGGTCAGAGGGATACAGTAAATCAGAAGTGAAGCATCGGAATCTATAACTAGTGTCACAGGAGTGGTTCAAAACATAGTTAGTAAGAAGAGTCAGTCTTCTTGTACTTAAGTCGGCATTGTGCCCTTTGTATTTAATTCCGATGCATTTTCTGTGTTTCATCGTCAATAAGAAGGTCCAAGAGATACAGTAAACCTGGAGTGAAGCATCGGAATCTATCACTAGTGACACAGGGATGGTTCAAAACATAGACAGTAAGAAGAGTCAGTATTCTTGTACTTAAGTCAACATTATGCCGTTTGTATTTAATTCCGATGCAATTTCTGTGTTTCATCTTCAATAAGAAGGTCCAAGGGATACAGTAAACCTGAAGGTAAGCATCAGAGTCTATAACTAGTGTCACAGGAATGGTTCAAAACATAGTCAGTAAGAAGAGCCAGTCTTCTTGTACATAAGTCGGCATTGTGCATTTTGTATTTAATTCCGATGCAATTTCTGTGTTTCATCTTCAATAAGAAGGTCCAAGATATACAGTAAACCTGGAGTGAAGCATCAGAATCTATAACTAGTGTCACAGGAATGAATCAAATCATAGGTCCAAGGGATATAGTAAACCTGGAGTGAAGCATCGGAATCTATAACTAGTGTCACAGGAATGGTTCAAAACATAGACTGTAAGAAGAGTCAGTCTTCTTGTACTTCATTCGGCGCTGAGCCTTTTGCATTTAATTCCGATGCAATTTCTGTGTTTCATCGTCAATAAGAAGGTCAGAGGGATACAGTAAACCTGAGGTGAAGCATCGGAATGTATAACTAGTGTTACAGGAATGGTTCAAAACATACACAGTAGGAAGAAACAGTCTTTTTGGTTTTAAGTCGGCATTGTGCAATTTCCATTTAATTCCGATGCAATTTCTGTGTTTCATCGTCAATAAGAGGGTCCAAGGGATATAGTAAACCTGGAGTGAAACATCGGAATGTATAACTAGTGTCACAGGAATGGTTCAAATCATAGACAGTAAGAAGAGTCAGTCTTCTTGTACTTAAGTCGGCATTGTGCCTTTTTCATTTAATTCCGATGCAATTTCTGTGTTTCATCACCAATAAGACGTCAGAGGGATACAGTAAACCTGAAGTGAAGCATCGGAATCTAAAACTAGTGTCACAGGAATGGTTCAAATCGTAGACAGTAGGAAGAGTCAGTCTTCTTGTACTTAAGTCGGCATTGTGCCTTTTGTATTTAATTCCGATGCAATTCCTGTGTTTCATTGTCAATACGTAGGTCCAAGGGATCCAGTAAACCTGAAGTGAAGCACCGGAATCTATAACTAGTGTCACAGGAATGGTTCAAAACATAGTCAGTAAGAAGAGTCAGTCTTCTTGTACTTATGTCGCCATTGTGCCTTTTGTATCAAATTCCGATGCAATTTCTGCGTTTCATCGTCAATAAGAAGGTCCAAAGGATACAGTAAATCTGGAGTGAAGCATCGGAATCTATAACTAGTGTCACAGGAATGGTTCAAAACATAGACAGTAAGAAGAGTCAGTCTTCTTGTACTTAATTCGGCACAGTGCCTTTTGGATTTAATTCCGATGTAATTTCTGTGTTTCATCGTCAATAAGAAGGTCAGAGGGATACAGAAAACCTGAAGTGAAGCATCGGAATCTATAACTAGTCTCACAGGAATGGTTCAAACATAGTCCGTAAGAAGAGCCCGTCTACTTGTACTTAAGTCGCATTGTGCTTTTGTATTTAATTCTGATGCAATTACTGTGTTTGATCGCCAATAAGAAGGTCCAAGGGATACAGTGAAACTGAAGTGAAGCATCGGAATCTATAACTAGTGTCACAGGAATGTTTCAAAGCATAGTCAGTAAGAAGAGCCAGTCTTCTTGCACTTAAGTCGGCATTGTGCCTTTTGTATTTGATTCCGATGCAATTTCTGTGTTTCATCGTCAATAGGAAGGTTCCAGGGATACAGTAAACCTGGAGTGAAGCATCAGAATCTGTAACTAGCGTCACAGGATTGGTTCAAAGCATAGACAATAAGAAGAGTCAGTCTTCTTGTACTTAAGTCGGCATTGTGCATTTTTTATCAAATTCCGATGCAATTTCTGTGTTTCATCGTCAATAAGAAGGTCCAACGGATATAGTAAACCTAGAGTGAAGCATCGGAATCTATATCTAGTGTCACAGGAATGGTTCAAAAGATGGACAGCAAGAAGAGTCAGTCTTCTTGTACTTAATTCGGCATTGTGCCTTTTGTATTTAA
The DNA here is from genome assembly GCF_021461385.2 of Schistocerca piceifrons. Lineage (NCBI taxonomy): Eukaryota > Metazoa > Arthropoda > Insecta > Orthoptera > Acrididae > Schistocerca > Schistocerca piceifrons. The sequence continues at coordinate 48,449 of NW_025728243.1, read as the reverse complement.
TTCCGACGCAATTTCTGTGTTTCATCGTCAACAAGAAGGTCAGAGGGATACAGTAAACCTGAAGTGAAACATCGGAATCTAAAACTAGTGTCACAGGAATGGTTCAAATCGTAGACAGTAGGAACAGTCAGTCTTGTTGTACTTAAGTCGGCATTGTGCCTTTTGTATTTAATTCCGATGCAATTTCTGTGCTTCATAGTCAATAAGTAGGTCCAAGAGATCCAGTAAACCTGAAGTGAAGCACCACAATCTATAACTAGTGTCACAGGAATGGTTCAAAACATAGACAGTAAGAAGAGTCAGTCCTCTTGTACTTAATTCGGCACTGTGCCTTTTGGATTTAATTCCGATGCAATTTCTGTGTTTCATCGTCAATAAGAAGGTCAGAGGGATACAGTAAAGCTGAAGTGAATCATCGGAATCTATAACTAGTGTCACAGGAATGGTTCAAAACATAGTCAGTAACAAGAGTCAGTCTTCATGTACTTAAGTCGGCATTGTGCCTTTTGTATTTAATTCTGATGCAATTTCTGTGTTTCATCGTCAATTAGAAGGTCCAAGGGATACAGTAAACCTGAAGTGAAGCATCGAAATCTATAACTAGTGTCACAGGAATGGTTCAAAACATAGACAGAAGAAGAATCAGTATTCTTGTACTTAAGTCGGCATTGTGCCTTTTGTATTTAATTCGGATGCAATTTCTGTGTTTCATCGTCAATACGAAGGACAGAGGGGTGCAATAAACCTGAAGTGAAGCATCTATAACTTGTGTCACAGGAATGGTTCAAAGCATAGACAGTAGGAAGAGTCAGTCTTCTTGTACTTAATTCGGCATTGTGCTTTTAGTATTTAATTCCAATGCAATTTCTGTGTTTCGTCGTCAATAAGAAGGTCAGGGGGATACAGTAAATCTGAGGTGAAGCATCGGAATCTATAACTAGTGTCGCAGGAATGGTTCAAAACATAGTCAGTAAGAAGAGTCAGTCTTCTTGTACTCAAGTAGGCATCGTGCCTTTTGTATTTAATGCCGATGCAATTTCTGTGTTTCTTCGTCCATACGAAGGTCCAAGGGATACAGTAAACCTGGAGTGAAGCAGAGGAATCTATAACTAGTGTCACATGCATGTTTCAAAACATAGACTGTAAGAAGTGTCAGTCTTCTTGTACTTAATTCGGCATTGAGCCTTTTGTACTTAATTCCGATGCAATGTCTGTGTTTCATCGTCAATAAGAAGGTCAGAGGGATACAGTAAATCAGAAGTGAAGCATCGGAATCTATAACTAGTGTCACAGGAGTGGTTCAAAACATAGTTAGTAAGAAGAGTCAGTCTTCTTGTACTTAAGTCGGCATTGTGCCCTTTGTATTTAATTCCGATGCATTTTCTGTGTTTCATCGTCAATAAGAAGGTCCAAGAGATACAGTAAACCTGGAGTGAAGCATCGGAATCTATCACTAGTGACACAGGGATGGTTCAAAACATAGACAGTAAGAAGAGTCAGTATTCTTGTACTTAAGTCGGCATTGTGCCTTTTGTATTTAATTCCGATGCAATTTCTGGGTTTCATCGTCAATAAGAAGGTCAGAGGGATACAGTTAACCAGTAGTGAAGCATCGGAATCTATAACTAGTGTCACAGGAATGGTTGAAAACATAGGCAGTAGGAAGAGTCAGTCTTCTTGTACTTAAGTTGGCATTGTGTCTTTTCTATTTAATTCCGATACAATATCTGTGCTTCAACGTCAATAAGACAGTCCAAGGGATACAGTAAACCTAAAGTGAAGTATCGGAATCTATAACTAGTGTCACAGGAATGGTTCAAAACATAGTCAGTAAGAAGATTCAGTCTTCTTGTACTTAAGTCGGCATTATGCTTTTTCTATTTAATTCCGATACAATTTCTGTGTTTCATCGTCAATAAGAAGGTGCAAGGAATACAGTAAACCTGGAGTGATGCATCGGAATCTATAACTAGTGTCACAGGAATGGCTCAAAACAATGACAGTAAGAAGAGTCAGTCTTCTTGTACTTAAGTCGGCATTGTGCCTTTTGTATTTAATTCCGATGCAATATCTGTGTTTCATCGTCAATAAGAAGGTATAAGGGATACAGTAAACCGGGAGTGAAGCATCGGAATCTATAACTAGTGTCACAGGAGTGGTTCAAAACATAGTCAGTAAGAAGAGTCAGTCTTCTTGTACTTAAATCGCCATTGTGCCTTTTGTAATCAATTCCGATGCAATTTCTGTGTTTCATCGTCAATAAGAAGGTCCAAGATATACAGTAAACCTGGAGTGAGGCATCGGAATCTATAACTAGTGTCACAGGAATGAATCAAATCATAGTCAGTAAGAAGAGTCAGTCTTCTTGTACTTAAGTTGGCATTGTGCCTTTTGTATTTAATTCCGATGCAATTTCTGTGTTTCATCGTCAATAAGAAGGTCCAAGATATACAGTAAACCTGGAGTGAAGCACCGGAATCTATAACTAGTGTCACTGGAATGGTCCAAAACATAGACATTAGGAAGAGTCAGTCTTCTTGTACTTAAGTCGGCATTGTGCCTTTTGTATTTATTTCCGATGCAATTTCTGTGTTTCATCGCAATAATAAGGTCACAGGGGTACAGTAAACCTGAAGTGAAGCATCGGAATCTATAAGTAGTGTCACAGAAATGGTTCAAAACATAGACAGTAAAAAGAGTCAGTCTTCTAGTACTTAAGTCGGCATTGTGCCTTTTGTATTTAATTCCGATGCAATTTCTGTGTTTCATCGTCAATAACAAGGTCAAAGGGATACGGTAAACCTGAAGTGAAGCATCGGAATCTATAACTAGTGTCACAGGAATGGTTCAAAACATAGTCAGTAAGAAGAGTCAGTCTTCTTGTACTTAAGTCGGCATTGTGCCTTTTGTATTTAATTCCGTTGCAATTTCTGTGTTTCATCGTCAGTAAGAAGGTCAGAGGGATACAGTAAACCTGAAATGAAGCATCGGAATCTAAAACTAGTGTCACAGGAGTGGTTCAAATCGTAGACAGTAGGAAGATTCAGTCTTCTTGTACTTAAGTCGGCATTGTGCCTTTTGTATTTAATTCCGATGCAATTTCTGTGTTTCATTGTCAATAAGTAGGCCCAAGGGATCCAGTAAACCTGAAGTGAAGCACCGGAATCTATAACTAGTGTCAAAGGAATGGTTCAAAGCGTAGTCAGTAAGAAGAGTCAGACTTCTTGTACTTAAGTCGCCAATGTGCCTTTTGTATTAAATTCCGATGCAATTTCTGTGTTTCATCGTCAATAAGAAGGTCCAAAGGATACAGTAAACCTGGAGTGAGGGTTCGGAATCTATAACGAGTGTCACAGGAATGGTTCAAAACATAGACAGTAAGAAGAGTCAGTCTTCTTGTACTTAAGTCGGCATTGTGCCTTTTGTATTTAATTCCGTTGCAATTTGTGTGTTTCATCGTCACTAAGAAGGTCAGAGGGATACAGTAAACCTGAAGTGAAGCATCGGAATCTAAAACTAGTGTCACGGGAGTGGTTCCAATCGTAGACAGTAGGAGGATTCAGTCTTCTTGTACTTCAGTCGGCATTGTGCCTTTTGTATTTAATTCCGATGCAATGTCTGTGTTTCATCGTCAATAAGAAGGTCAGAGGGATACAGTAAATCAGAAGTGAAGCATCGGAATCTATAACTAGTGCCACAGGACTGGTTCAAATATAGTTAGTAAGAAGAGTCAGTGTTCTTGTACTTAAGTCGGCATTGTGCCTTTTGTATTTAATTCCGATGCAATTTCTGTGTTTCATCGCAATAAGAAGGTCACAGGGATACAGAAAATCTGAAGTGAAGCATCGGAATCTATAACTAGTGTCACAGGAATGGTTCAAAACATAGACAGCAAGAAGAGTCAGTCTTCTTGTACTTAGGTCGGCATTGTGCCTTTTGTATTTAATTCCGATGCAATTTCTGTGTTTCATCGTCAATAAGAAGGTCAAAGGGATACAGTAAATCTGAAGTGAAGCATCGGAATCTATATCTAGTGTCACAGGAATGGTTCAAAACATAGTCAGTAAGAAGAGTCAGTGTTCTTGTACTTAAGTCGGCATTGCGCCTTTTGTATTTAATTCCGTTGCAATTTCTGTGTTTCATCGTCAGTAAGAAGGTCAGAGGGATACAGTAAACCTGAAGTGAAGCATCGGAATCTAAAACTAGTGTCACGGGAGTGGTTCAAATCGTAGACAGTAGGAAGATTCAGTCTTCTTGTACTTAAGTCGGCATTGTGCCTTTTGTATTTAATTCCGAGGCAATGTCTGTGTTTCATCGTCAATAAGAAGGTCAGAGGACACAGTAAATCAGAAGTGAAGCATCGGAATCTATAACTAGTGTCACAGGAGTGGTTCAAAACATAGTTAGTAAGAAGCGTTAGTCTTCTTGTACTTAAGTCGGCATTGTGCCTTTTGTATTTAATTCCGATGCATTTTCTGTGTTTCATCGTCAATAAGAAGGTCCAAGGGATACAGTAAACCTGAAGTGAAGCATCGGAATCTATAACTAGTGTCACAGGAATGGTTCAAACATAGACAGTAAGAAGAGTCAGTCTTCTTGTACTTCAGTCGGCATTGTACCTTTTTCATTTAATTCCGATGCAATGTCTGTGTTTCATCGTCAATAAGAACGTCAGAGGGATACAGTAATGCAGAAGTGAAGCATCGGAATCTATAACTAGTGTCACAGGAATGGCTCAAAACATAGTAAGTAAGAAGAGTCAGTCTTCTTGTACTTAAATCGGCATTGTGCCTTTTGTATTTAATTCCGATGCAATTTCGGTGTTTCATCGTCAATAAGAAGGTCCAAGGGATACAGTAAATCTGAAGTGAAGCACCGGAATCTATAACTAGTGTCACATGAATGGTTCAAAACATAGTCAGTTAGAAGAGTCAGTCTTCTTGTACTTAAGACGCCATTGTGCCTTCTGTATTTAATTCCGATGCAATTTCTGTGTTTCATCGTCAATAAGAAGGTCCAAGGGATACAGTAAACCTGGAGTGAAGCATCGGAATCTATAAATAGTGACACAAAGATGTTTCAAAATATAGACAGTAAGAAGAGTCAGTATTCCTGTACTTTAGTCGGCATTGTGCCTTTTGTATTTAATTCCGATGCAATATCTGTATTGCATCGTCAATAAGAAGGTCCAAGGGATACAGTAAACCTGAAGTAAAGCATCGGAATCTATAACTAGGGTCACAGGACTGGTTCAAAACATAGACAGTAAGAAGAGTCAGTTCTCTTGTACTTAAGTCGGCATTGTGCCTTTTTTATTTAATTCCAATGCAATTTCTGTGTTTCATCGTCAATAAGAAGTTCCGAGGGATCCAGTAAACCTGTAGTGAAGCACCGGAATCTATAACTAGTGTCACAGGAATGCTTCAAAACATAGTCAGTAAGAAGAATCAGTCTTCTTGTACTTAAGTCGCCATTGTGCCTTTTGTATAAAATTCCGATGCTATTTCTGTGTTTCATCGTCAATAAGAAGGTCCAAAGGATACAGTAAACCTGGAGTGAAGGTTCGGAATCTATAACTAGTGTCACAGGAATGGTTCAATACATAGACAGTAAGAAGAGTCAGTGATCTTGTACTTAATTCGGCACTGTGCCTTTTGGATTTAATTCCCATGCAATAAACCTGAAGTGAATCATCGGAATCTATAACTAGTGTCACAGGAAGGGTTCAAACCATTGTCAGTAAGAAGAGTCAGTCTTCCTGTACTTAAGTCGGCATTGTGCCTTTTGTATGTAATTCCGATGCAATTTCTGAGTTTCATTGTCAATAAGAAGGTCCAAGGGATACAGTAAACCTGAAGAGATGCATCGAAATCTATAACTAGTGTCACAGGAATGGTTCAAAACATAGACAGAAGAAGAATCAGTCTTGTACTTAAGTCGGCATTATGCCTTTTGTATTTAATTCCGATGCAATTTCTATGTTTCATCGTCAATAAGAAGGGCAGAGGGGTGCAGTAAACCTAAAGTGAAGCATCGGAATCTATAACTAGTGTCACAGGAATGGTTCAAATCAATGTCAGTAAGAAGAGTCAGTCTTCTTGTACTTAAGTCGGCATTGTGCCTTTTGTATTTAATTCCGATGCAATTTCGGTGTTTCATCGTCAATAAGAAGGTCCAAGGGATACAGTAAATCTGAAGTGAAGCACCGGAATCTATAACTAGTGTCACGTGAATGGTTCAAAGCATAGACAGTAAGAAGTGTCAGACTTCTTGTACTTAAGTCGGCATTGTGCGTTTTGTATTTAATTCCTATGCATTTTCTGTGTTTAATCGTCAATAAGAAGGTCCAAGGGAAACAGTAAACCTGGAGTGAATCATCGGAATCTATAAGTAGTGACACAGGGATGTTTCAAATCATAGACAGTAAGAAGAGTCAGTATTCTTGTACTTAAGTCGGCATTGTGACTTTTGTATTTAATTCCGATGCAATTTCTGTATTTCATCGTCAATAAGAAGGTCCAAGGGATACAGTAAACCTGAAGTAAAGCATCGGAATCTATAACTAGTGTCACAGGAATGGTTCAAAACATAGACAGTAAGAAGAGTCAGTTCTCTTGTACTTAAGTCGGCATTGTGCCTTTTTATTTCATTCCAATGCAATTTCTGTGTTTCATCGTCAATAAGAAGTTCAGAGGGATACAGTTAACCTGTAGTGAAGCATCGGAATCTATAACTAGTGTCACAGGAATGGTTCAAATCATAGACAGTAGGAAGGGTAAGTCTTCTTGTACTTAAGTCGGCATTGTGCCTTTTCTATTTAATTTCGATGCAATTTCTGTGCTTCATCGTCAATACGACAGTCCAAGGGATACAGTAAACCTGGAGTGAAGCATCGGAATCTATAACTAGTGTCACAGGATTGGTCCAAAACATAGACAGTAGGAAGAGTCAGTCTTCTTGTACTTAAGTCGGCATTGTGCCTTTTGTATTTAATTCCGATGCAATTTCTGTGTTTCATCGCAATAAGAAGGTCACAGGGATACAGTAAACCTGAAGTGAAGTATCGGAATCTATAACTAGTGTCACAGGAATGGTTCAAAACATTGACAGTAAGAAGAGTCAGTCTTCTTGTACTTAAGTCGGCATTGTGCCTTTTGTATTTAATTCCGATGCAATTTCTGTGTTTCATCGTCAATAAGAAGGTCAAAGGAATACAGTAAACCTGAAGTGATGCATCGGAATCTATAACTAGTGTCACAGGAATGGTTCAAAACATAGTCAGTAAGTAGACTCATTCTTCTTGTACTTAAGTCGGCATTGTGCCTTTTGTATTTAATTCCGTTGCAATTTCTGTGTTTCATCGTCAGTAAGAAGGTCAGAGGGATACAGTAAACCTGAAGTGAAGCATCGGAATCTAAAACTAGTGTCACGGGAGTGGTTCAAATCGTAGACAGTAGGAAGATTCAGTCTTCTTGTACTTAAGAGTGCATTGTGCTTTTTGTATTTAATTCCGATGCAATTTCTGTGTTTCATTGTCAATAAGTAGGTCCAAGGGATCCAGTAAACCTGTAGTGAAGCACCGGAATCTATAACTAGTGTCAAAGGAATGGTTCAAAGCGTAGTCAGTAAGAAGAGTCAGACTTCTTGTACTTAAGTCGCCATTGTGCCTTTTGTATTTAATTCCGATGCAATTTCTGTGTTTCATCGTCAATAAGAAGGGCAGAGGTGTGCAGTAAACCTGAAGTGAAGCATCGGAATCTATAAGTAGTGTCACAGGAATGGTTCAAAACATAGACAGTAGGAAGAGTCAGTCTTCTTGTACTTAAGTCGGCATTGTGCCTTATCTATTTAATTCCGATGCAATTTCTGTATTTCATCGTCAATAAGAAGGTCCGAGGGATACAGTAAATCTGGAGTGAAGCACCGGAATCTATAACTAGTGTCACTGGAATGGTCCAAAACATAGACAGTAGGAAGAGTCAGTCTTCTTCTACTTAAGTCGGCATTGTGCCTTTTCTATTTCATTCAGATGCAATTTCTGTGTTTCATCGTCAATAACAAGGTCAGAGGGATACAGTAAACCTGAAGTGAAGCATCGGAATCTATAACTAGTGTCACAAGAATAGTTCAAAACATAGACAGTAGGAAGAGTCAGTCTTCTTGTCCTTAAGTCGCCATTGTGCCTTTTGTATTAAATTCCGATGCACTTTCTGTGTTTCATCGTCAATAAGAAGGTACAAAGGATACAGTAATCCGTGAGAGAAGCATCGGAATCTATAACTAGGGTCACAGGAATGGTTCAAAACATAGACAGTAAGAGGAGTTAGTCTTCTAGTACTTAATTCGGCACTGTGCCTTTTGGATTTAATTCCGATGCAATTTCTGTGTTTCATCGTCAATAAGAAGGTCAGAGGGATACAGTAAACCTGAGGTGAAGCATCGGAATCTAATACCAGTGTCACGGGAGTGGTTCAAATCGTAGACAGTAGGAAGATTCAGTCTTCTTGTACTTAAGTCGGCATTGTGCCTTTTGTATTTAATTCCGATGCAATTTCTGTGTTTCATTGTCAATAAGTAGGCCCAAGGGATCCAGTAAACCTGAAGTGAAGCACCGGAATCTATAACTAGTGTGAAAGGAATGGTTCAAAGCGTAGTCAGTAAGAAGAGTCAGACTTCATGTACTTAAGTCGCCATTGTGCCTTTTGTATTAAATTCCGATGCAATTTCTGTGTTTCATTGTCAATAAGAAGGTCCAAAGGATACAGTAAACCTGGAATGAAGGTTCGGAATCTATAACTAGTGTCAGAGGAATGGTTCAAAACATAGACAGAAGAAGAATCAGTCTTGTACTTAAGTCGGCATTGTGCCTTTTGTATTTAATTCCGATGCAATTTCTATGTTTCATCGTCAATAAGAAGGGCAGAGGGGTGCAGTAAACCTGAAGTGAAGCATCGGAATCTATAACTAGTGTCACAGGAATGGTTCAAATAAATGTCAGTAAGAGGAGTCAGTCTTCTTGTACTTAAGTCGGCATTCTGCCTTCTGTATTTAATTCCGATGCAATTTCGGTGTTTCATCGTCAATAAGAAGGTCCAAGGGATACAGAAAATCTGAAGTGAAGCACCGGAATCTATAACTAGTGTCACGTGAATGGTTCAAAACATAGACAGTAAGAAGTGTCAGTCTTCTTGTACTTAAGTCGGCATTGTGCCATTTGTATTTAATTCCGATGCATTTTCTGTGTTTCATCGTCAATAAGAAGGTCCAAGGGAAACAGTAAACCTGGAGTGAAGCTTCGGAATCTATAAGTAGTGACACAGGGATGTTTCAAAATATAGACAGTAAGAAGAGTCAGTTCTCTTGTACTTAAGTCGGCATTGTGCCTTTTTTATTTCATTCCAATGCAATTTCTGTGTTTCATCGTCAATAAGAAGTTCAGAGGGATACAGTTAACCTGTAGTGAAGCATCGGAATCTATAACTAGTGTCACAGGAATGGTTCAAATCATAGACAGTAGGAAGGGTCAGTCTTCTTGTACTTAAGTCGGCATTGTGCCTTTTCTATTTAATTTCGATGCAATTTCTGTGCTTCATCGTCAATACGACAGTCCAAGGGATACAGTAAACCTGGAGTGAAGCATCGGAATCTATAACTAGTGTCACAGGATTGGTTCAAAACATAGTCAGTAAGAAGAGTCAGTCTTCTTGTACTTAAGTCGGCGTTGTGCATTTTGTATTTAATTCCGATGCAATTTCTGTGTTTCATCGTAAATAAGAAGGTCCAAGGGATGCAGTAAACCGGGAGTGAAGCATCGGAATCTGTAACTAGTGTCACAGGAATGGTTCAAAACATAGTCAGTAAGAAGAGACAGTCATCTTGTACTTAAATCGGCATTGTGCCTTTTGTATTTAATTCCGATGCAATTTCTGTGTTTCATCGTCATTAAGAAGGTCCAAGATATACAGTGAACCTGGAGTGGAGCACCGGAATCTATAACTAGTGTCACTGGATTGGTCCAAAACATAGACAGTAGGAAGAGTCAGTCTTCTTGTACTTAAGTCGGCATTGTGCCTTTTGTATTTAATTCCGATGCAATTTCTGTGTTTCATCGCAATAAGAAGGTCACAGGGATACAGTAAACCTGAAGTGAAGTATCGGAATCTATAACTAGTGTCACAGGAATGGTTCAAAACATTGACAGTAAGAAGAGTCAGTCTTCTTGTACTTAAGTCGGCATTGTGCCTTTTGTATTTAATTCCGATGCAATTTCTGTGTTTCATCGTCAATAAGAAGGTCCAAGGGATTCAGTAAACCTGGAGTGAAGGTTCGGGATCTATAACTAGTGTGACAGGAATGGTTCAAAACGTAGACAGTAAGAGGAGTCAGTCTTCTTGTAATCAATTCGGCACTGTGCCATTTGGATTTAATTCCGATGCAATAAACCTGAAGTGAATCATCGGAATCTATAACTAGTGTCACAGGAATGGTTCAAACCATAGTCAGTAAGAAGAGTCAGTCTTCCTGTACTTAAGTCGGCATTGTGCCGCTTGTATTTAATTCCGATGCAATTTCTGTGTTTCATCGTCAATAAGAAGGTCAAAGGGAGACAGTTAACCTGAAGTGAAGCATCGAAATCTATAACTAGTGTCACAGGAATGGTTCAAAACATAGACAGAAGAGAAATCAGTCTTCTTGTACTTAAGTCGGCATTGTCCCTTTTGTATTTAATTCCGTTGCAATTTCTGTGTTTCATCGCCAATAAGAAGGGCAGAGGTGTGCAGTAAACCTGAAGTGAAGCATCGGAATCTATAAGTAGTGTCACAGGAATGGTTCAAAACATAGACAGTAGAAAGAGTCAGTCTTCTTGTACTTAAGTCGGCATTGTGCCTTATCTATTTAATTCCGATGCAATTTCTGTATTTCATCGTCAATAAGAAGGTCCGAGGGATACAGTAAATCTGGAGTGAAGCACCGGAATCTATAACTAGTGTCACTGGAATGGTCCAAAACATAGACAGTAGGAAGAGTCAGTCTTCTTGTACTTAAGTCGGCACTGTGCCTTTTCTATTTCATTCAGATGCAATTTCTGTGATTCATCGTCAATAACAAGGTCAGAGGGATACAGTAAACCTGAAGTGAAGCATCGGAATCTATAACTAGAGTCACAAGAATAGTTCAAATCATAGACAGTAGGAAGAGTCAGTCTTCTTGTCCTTAAGTCGGCATTGTGCCTTTTGTATTTAATTCCGATGCAATTTCTGTGTTTCATTGTCAATAAGTAGGTCCAAGGGATCCAGTAAACCTGAAGTGAAGCACCGGAATCTATAACTAGTGTCACAGGAATGGTTCAAAACATAGTCAGTAAGAAGAGTCAGTCTTCTTGAACTTAAGTTGGCATTGTGCCTTTTGTATTTAATTCCGATGCAATATCTGTGTTTCATCGTCAATAATAAGGTCAGAGGCATACAGTAAACATGAACAGAAGCATCGGAATCTATAACTAGTGTCACAGGAATGGTTCAAAACATAGTCAGTAAGAAGAGTCAGTCTTCTTGCTTTTAAGTCGCCATTGTGCCTTTTGTATTAAATTCCGATGCAATTTCTGTGTTTCATCGTCAATAAGGAGGTACAAAGGATACAGTAATCCGGGAGTGAAGCATCGGAATGTATACCTAGGGTCACAGGAATGGTTCAAAACATAGACAGTAAGAGGAGTTAGTCTTCTAGTACTTAATTCGGCACTGTGCCTTTTGGATTTAATTCCGATGCAATTTCTGTGTTTCATCGTCAATAAGAAGGTCAGAGGGATACAGTAAACCTGAAGTGAAGCATCGGAATCTAAAACTAGTGTCACGGGAGTGGTTCAAATCGTAGACAGTAGGAAGATTCAGTCTTCTTGTACTTAAGTCGGCATTGTGCCTTTTGTATTTAATTCCGATGCAATTTCTGTGTTTCATTGTCAATAAGTAGGCCCAAGTGATCCAGTAAACCTGAAGTGAAGCACCGGAATCTATAACTAGTGTGAAAGGAATGGTTCAAAGCGTAGTCAGTAAGAAGAGTCAGACTTCTTGTACTTAAGTCGCCATTGTGCCTTTTGTATTAAATTCCGATGCAATTTCTGTGTTTCATCGTCAATAAGAAGGTACAAAGGATACAGTAATCCGGGAGTGAAGCATCGGAATGTATACCTAGGGTCACAGGAATGGTTCAAAACATAGACAGTAAGAGGAGTCAGTCTTCTTGTAATTAATTCGGCTCTGTGCCTTTTGGATTTAATTCCGATGCAATAAACCTGAAGTGAATCATCGGAATCTATAACTAGTGTCACAGGAATGCTTCAAGACATAGACAGTAAGAAGAGTCAGTCTTCTTGTACTTAAGTCGGCATTGTGCCTTTTGTATTTAATTCCGATGCAATGTCTGTGTTTCATCGTCAATAAGATGGTCAGAGGGATACAGTAAATCAGAAGTGAAGCATCGGAATCTATAACTAGTGTCAGAGGAGTGGTTCAAATATAGTTAGTAAGAAGAGTCAGTCTTCTTGTACTTAAGTCGGCATTGTGCCTTTTGTATTTAATTCCGATGCAATTTCTGTGTTTCATCGCAATAAGAAGGTCACAGGGATACAGTATACCTGAAGTGAAGCATCGGAATCTATAACTAGTGTCACAGGAATGGTTCAAAACATAGACAGTAAAAAGAGTCAGTCTTCTTGTACTTAGGTCGGCATTGTGCCATTTGTATTTAATTCCGATGCAATTTCTGTGTTTCATCGTCAATAAGAAGGTCAAAGGGATACAGTAAACCTGAAGTGAAGCATCGGAATCTATAACTAGTGCCACAGGAATGGTTCAAAACATAGTCAGTAAGAAGAGTCAGTCTTCTTGTACTTAAGTCGGCATTGTGCCTTTTGTATTTAATTCCGTTGCAATTTCTGTGTTTCATCGTCAGTAAGAAGGTCAGAGGGATACAGTAAACCTGAAGTGAAGCATCGGAATCTAAAACTAGTGTCACGGGAGTGGTTCAAATCGTAGACAGTAGGAAGATTCAGTCTTCTTGTACTTATGTCGGCATTGTGCCTTTTGTATTAAATTCCGATGCTATTTCTGTGTTTCATCGTCACTAAGAAGGTCCAAAGGATACAGTAAACCTGGAGTGAAGCATCGGAATCTATAAATAGTGACACAGGGGTGTTTCAAAATATAGACAGTAAGAAGAGTCAGTATTCTAGTACTTAAGTCGGCATTGTGCCTTTTGTATTTAATTCCGTTGCAATGTCTGTGTTTCATCGTCAATAAGGAGGTCAGAGGGATACAGTAAATCAGAAGTGAAGGATCGGAATCTATAACTAGTGTCACAGGAGTGGTTTAAAACATAGTTAGTAAGAAGAGTCAGTCTTCTTGTACTTAAGTCGGCATTGTGCCTTTTGTATTTAATTCCGATGCATTTTCTGTGTTTCATCGTCAATAAGAAGGTCCAAGGGATACAGTAAACCTGGAGTGAAGCATCGGAATCTATAACTAGTGACACAGGGATGGTTCAAAACATAGACAGTAAGAAGAGTCAGTATTCTTGTACTTAAGTCGGCATTGTGCCTTTTGTGTTTAATTCCGATGCAATATCTGGGTTTCATCGTCAATAAGAAGGTCCAAGGGATACTGTAAACCTGAAGTGAAGCACCGGAATCTATAACTAGTGTCACAGGAACGGTCCAAAGCATAGTCAGTAAGAAGAGTCAGTCTTCTAGTACATAAGTCGGCATTCTGCCATTTGTATTTCATTCCGATGCAATTTCTGTGTTTCATCCTCAATAAGAAGGTCCAAGGGATACAGTAAACCTGAAGTGAAGCATCGGAATCTATAACTAGTGTCACAGGAATGGTTCAAAACATAGACAGTAAGAAGAGTCAGTCTTCTAGTATATAAGTCAGCATTCTGCCATTTGTATTTCATTCCGATGCAATGTCTGTGTTTCATCTTCAATAAGAAGGTCCAAGGGATACAGTAAACCTGAAGTGAAGCATCGGAATCTATAACTAGTGTCACAGGAATGGTTCAAAACATAGTAAGTAAGAAGAGTCAGTCTTCCTGTACTTAAATCGGCATTGTGCCTTTTGTATTTAATTCCGATGCAATTTCGGTGTTTCATCGTCAATAAGAAGGTCCAAGGGATACAGTAAATCTGAAGTGAAGCACCGGAATCTATAACTAGTGCCACATGAATGGTTCAAAACATAGTCAATTAGAAGAGTCAGTCTTCTTGTACTTAAGACGCCATTGTGCCTTCTGTATTTAATTCCGATGGAATTTCTGTGTTTCATCGTCAATAAGAAGGTCCAAGGGATACAGTAAACCTGGAGTGAAGCATCGGAATCTATAAATAGTGACAACGGGGTGTTTCAAATATAGACAGTAAGAAGAGTCAGTATTCTAGTACTTAAGTCGGCATTGTGCCTTTTGTATTTAATTCCGATGCAATTTCTGTATTTCATCGTCAATAAGAAGGTCCAAGGGATAGAGTAAACCTGAAGTAAAGCATCGGAATCTATAACTAGCGTCACAGGAATGGTTCAAAACATAGACAGTAAGAAGAGTCAGTTCTCTTGTACTTAAGTCGGCATTGTGCCTTTTTTATTTAATTCCAATGCAATTTCTGTGTTTCATCGTCAATAAGAAGTTCAGAGGGATCCAGTAAACCTGTAGTGAAGCACCGGAATCTATAACTAGTGTCACAGGAATGGTTCAAAACATAGTCAGGAAGAAGAGTCAGTCCTCTTGTACTTAAGTCGGCATTGTGCCTTTTGTATTAAATTCCGATGCTATTTCTGTGTTTCATCGTCAATAAGAAGGTCCAAAGGATACAGTAAACCTGGAGTGAAGGTTCGGAATCTATAACTAGTGTCACAGGAATGGTTCAATACATAGACAGTAAGAAGAGTCAGTCATCTTGTACTTAATTCGGCACTGTGCCTTTTGGATTTAATTCCCATGCTATAAACCTGAAGTGAATCATCGGAATCTATAACTAGTGTCACAGGAATGGTTCAAACCATTGGCAGTAAGAAGAGTCAGTCTTCCTGTACTTAAGTCGGCATTGTGCCTTTTGTATTTAATTCCGATGCAATTTCTGAGTTTCATTGTCAATAAGAAGGTCCAAGAGATACAGTAAATCTGAAGTGAAGCATCGAAATCTATAACTAGTGTCACAGGAATGGTGCAAAGCATAGACAGAAGAAGAATCAGTCTTGTACTTAAGTCGGCATTGTGCCTTTTGTATTTAATTCCGATGCAATTTCTGTGTTTCATCGTCAATAAGAAGGGCAGAGGGGTGCAGTAAACCTGAAGTGAAGCATCGGAATCTATAACTAGTGTCACAGGAATGGTTCAAATCAATGTCAGTAACAAGAGTCAGTCTTCTTGTACTTAAGTCGGCATTGTGCCTTTTGTATTTAATTCCGATGCATTTTCGGTGCTTCATCGTCAATAAGAAGGTCCAAGGGATAAAGTAAATCCGAAGTGAAGCACCGGAATCTATAACTAGTGTCACGTGAATGGTTCGAAACATAGACAGTAAGAAGAGTCAGTCTTCTTGTACTTAAGTCGGCATTGTGCCTTTTGTATTTAATTCCGATGCATTTTCTGTGTTTCATCGTCATTAAGAAGGTCCAAGGGATACAGTAAACCTGGAGTGAAGCATCGGAATCTATAAGTAGTGACACAGGGATGTTTCAAAATATAGACAGTAAGAAGAGTCAGTATTCTTGTACTTAAGTCGGCATTGTACACTTTTGTATTTAATTCCGATGCAATTTCTGTATTTCATCGTCAATAAGAAGGTCCAAGGGATACAGTAAACCTGAAGTAAAGCATCGGAATCTATAACTAGTGTCACAGGAATGGTTCAAAACATAGACAGTAAGAAGAGTCAGTTCTCTTGTACTTAAGTCGGCATTGTGCCTTTTTTATTTCATTCCAATGCAATTTCTGTGTTTCATCGTCAATAAGAAGTTCAGAAGGATACAGTTAACCTGTAGTGAAGCATCGGAATCTATAACTAGTGTCACAGGAATGGTTCAAATCATAGACAGTAGGAAGGGTCAGTCTTCTTGTACTTAAGTCAGCATTGTGCCTTTTCTATTTAATTTCGATGCAATTTCTGTGCTTCATCGTCAGTACGACAGTCCAAGGGATACAGTAAACCTGGAGTGAAGCATCGGAATCTATAACTAGTGTCACAGGATTGGTTCAAACATAGTCAGTAAGAAGAGTCAGTCTTCTTGTACTTAAGTCGGCGTTGTGCCTTTTGTATTTAATTCCGATGCAATTTCTGTGTTTCATCGTAAATAAGAGGGTCCAAGGGATGCAGTAAACCGGGAGTGAAGCATCGGAATCTGTAACTAGTGTCACAGGAATGGTTCAAAACATAGTCAGTAAGAAGAGTCAGACTTCTTGTACTGAAGTCGCCATTGTGCCTTTTGTATTAAATTCCGATGCAATTTCTGTGTTTCATCGTCAATAAGAAGGTCCAAGGGATTCAGTAAACCTGGAGTGAAGGTTCGGAATCTATAACTAGTGTCACAGGAATGGTTCAAAACATAGACAGTAAGAGGAGTCAGTCTTCTTGTAATTAATTCGGCACTGTGCCCTTTGCATTTGATTCCGATGCAATAAACCTGAAGTGAATCATCGAAATCTATAACTAGTGTCACAGGAATGGATCAAACCATAGTCAGTAAGAAGAGTCAGTCTTCCTGTACTTAAGTCGGCATTGTGCCGCTTGTATTTAATTCCGATGCAATTTCTGTGTTTCATCGTCAATAAGAAGGTACAAAGGGATACAGTAAACCTGAAGTGAAGCATCGAAATCTATAACTAGTGTCACAGGAATGGTTCAAAACATAGACAGAAGAGGAATCAGTCGTCTTGTACTTAAGTCGGCTTTGTCCCTTTTGTATTTAATTCCGTTGCAATTTCTGTGTTTCATCGTCAATAAGAAGGGCAGAGGGGTGCAGTAAACCTGAAGTGAAGCATCGGAATCTATAGCTAGTGCCACAGGAATGGTTCAAAACGTAGACAGTAGGAAGAGACAGTCTTCTTGTACTTATGTCGGCATTGTGCATTTTCCATTTAATTCCGATGCAATTTCTGTGTTTCATCGTCAATAAGAAGCTCCAAGGGATACAGTAAACCTGAAGTGAAGCATCGGAATCTATAAGTAGTGTCACAGGAATGGTTCAAAACATAGACAGTAGGAAGAGTCAGTCTTCTTGTACTTAAGTCGGCATTGTGCCTTATCTATTTAATTCCGATGCAATTTCTGTATTTCATCGTCAATAAGAAGTTCCGAGGGATACAGTAAATCTGGAGTGAAGCACCGGAATCTATAACTAGTGTCACTGGAATGGTCCAAAACATAGACAGTAGGAAGAGTCAGTCTTCTTGTACTTAAGTCGGCATTGGGCCTTTTCTATTTCATTCAGATGCAATTTCTGTGTTTCATCGTCAATAACAAGGTCAGAGGGATACAGTAAAACTGAAGTGAAGCATCGGAATCTATAACTAGTGTCACAAGAATAGTTCAAATCATAGACAGTAGGAAGAGTCAGTCTTCTTGTCCTTATGTCGGCATTGTGCCTTTTGTATTTAATTCCGATGCAATTTCTGTGTTTCATTTCAATAAGTAGGTCCAAGGGATCCAGTAAACCTGAAGTGAAGCACCGGAATCTATAACTAGTGTCACAGGAATGGTTCAAAACATAGTCAGTAAGAAGAGTCAGTCTTCTTGAACTTAAGTCGGCATTGTGCCTTTTGTATTTAATTCCGATGCAATATCTGTGTTTCATCGTCAATAATAAGGTCAGAGGGATACAGTAAACATGAAGTGAAGCATCGGAATCTAAAACTAGTGTCACAGGAATGGTTCAAATCGTAGACAGTAAGAAGAGTCAGTCTTCGTGTACTTAAGTCGGCATTGTGCCTTTTGTAATTAATTCCGGTGCAATTTCTGTGTTTCATCGTCAATGAGTAGGTCCAAGGGATCCAATAAACCTGAAGGGAAGCACCGGAATCTATAACTAGTGTCACAGGAATGGTTCAAAACATAGTCAGTAAGAAGAGTCAGTCTTCTTGTTTTTAAGTCGCCAGTGTGCCTTTTGTATTAAATTCCGATGCAATTTCTGTGTATCATCGTCAATAAGAAGGTACAAAGGATACAGTAATCCGGGAGTGAAGCATCGGAATCTATAACTAGTGTCACAGGAATGGTTCAAAACATAGACAGTAAGAGGAGTTAGTCTTCTAGTACTTAATTCGGCACTGTGCCTTTTGGATTTAATTCCGATGCAAGTACTGTGTTTCATCGTCAATAAGAAGGTCAGAGGGATACAGTAAACCTGAAGTGAATCATCGGAATCTATAACTAATGTCACTGGAATGGTTCAAAACATAGTCAGTAAGAAGAGACAGTCTTCTTGTACTAAAGTCGGCATTGTGCCTTTTGTATTTAATTCCGATGCAATTTCTGGGTTTCATCGTCAATAAGAGCGTCAGAGAGATGCAGTAAACCTGGAGTGAAGCATCGGAATCTATAACAAGTGTCACAGGGATGGTTCAAAACATAGACAGTAAGAAGAGTCAGTATTCTTGTACTTAAGTCGGCATTGTGCATTTTGTATTTAATTCCGATGCAATTTCTGTGTTTCATCTTCAGTAAGTAGGTCCCAGGGATACAGTAAACCAGAAGTGAAGCATCAGAGACTATAACTAGTGTCACAGGAATGGTTCAAATCATAGTCAGTGGGAAGAGTCTGTCTTCTTGTACTTAAGTCGGCATTGTGCCTTTTGTATTTAGTTCCGACGCAATTTCTGCGTTTCATCGAAAATAAGAAGGTCAGAGGAAGACAGTTAACCTGTAGTGAAGCATCGGAATCTATAACTAGTGTCACAGGAATAGTTCAAAACATAGACAATAGGAAGAGTCAGTCTTCTTGTACTTAAGTCGGCATTGTGCCTTTTGTATTTAATTCCGATGCAATTTCTGTGTTTCATCGTCAATAAGTAGGTCCAAGGGATCCAGTAAATCTGAAGTGAAGCACCGGAATCTATAACTAGTGTCACAGGAATGGTTCAAAACATAGTCAGTAAGAAGAGTCAGTCTTCTTGTACTAAAGTCGCCATTGTGCTTTTTGTATTAAATTCCGATGCAATTTCTGTGTTTCATCGTCAATAAGAAGATACAAAGGATACAGTAATCCTGGAGTGAAGCATCGGAATCTATAACTAGTGTCACAGGAATGGTTCAAAACATAGACAGCAAGAAGAGTCAGTCTTCTAGTACTTAATTCGGCACTGTGCCTTTTGGATTTAATTCCGATGCAATTTCTGTGTTTCATCGTCAATAAGAAGTTCAGAGGGATCCAGTAAACCTGTAGTGAAGCACCGGAATCTATAACTAGTGTCACAGGAATGGTTCAAAACATAGTCAGGAAGAAGAGTCAGTCCTCTTGTACTTAAGTCGGCATTGTGCCTTTTGTATTAAATTCCGATGCTATTTCTGTGTTTCATCGTCAATAAGAAGGTCCAAAGGATACAGTAAACCTGGAGTGAAGGTTCGGAATCTATAACTAGTGTCACAGGAATGGTTCAATACATAGACAGTAAGAAGAGTCAGTCATCTTGTACTTAATTCGGCACTGTGCCTTTTGGATTTAATTCCCATGCTATAAACCTGAAGTGAATCATCGGAATCTATAACTAGTGTCACAGGAATGGTTCAAACCATTGGCAGTAAGAAGAGTCAGTCTTCCTGTACTTAAGTCGGCATTGTGCCTTTTGTATTTAATTCCGATGCAATTTCTGAGTTTCATTGTCAATAAGAAGGTCCAAGAGATACAGTAAATCTGAAGTGAAGCATCGAAATCTATAACTAGTGTCACAGGAATGGTGCAAAGCATAGACAGAAGAAGAATCAGTCTTGTACTTAAGTCGGCATTGTGCCTTTTGTATTTAATTCCGATGCAATTTCTGTGTTTCATCGTCAATAAGAAGGGCAGAGGGGTGCAGTAAACCTGAAGTGAAGCATCGGAATCTATAACTAGTGTCACAGGAATGGTTCAAATCAATGTCAGTAAGAAGAGTCAGTCTTCTTGTACTTAAGTCGGCATTGTGCCTTTTGTATTTAATTCCGATGCATTTTCGGTGCTTCATCGTCAATAAGAAGGTCCAAGGGATAAAGTAAATCCGAAGTGAAGCACCGGAATCTATAACTAGTGTCACGTGAATGGTTCGAAACATAGACAGTAAGAAGAGTCAGTCTTCTTGTACTTAAGTCGGCATTGTGCCTTTTGTATTTAATTCCGATGCATTTTCTGTGTTTCATCGTCATTAAGAAGGTCCAAGGGATACAGTAAACCTGGAGTGAAGCATCGGAATCTATAAGTAGTGACACAGGGATGTTTCAAAATATAGACAGTAAGAAGAGTCAGTATTCTTGTACTTAAGTCGGCATTGTACACTTTTGTATTTAATTCCGATGCAATTTCTGTATTTCATCGTCAATAAGAAGGTCCAAGGGATACAGTAAACCTGAAGTAAAGCATCGGAATCTATAACTAGTGTCACAGGAATGGTTCAAAACATAGACAGTAAGAAGAGTCAGTTCTCTTGTACTTAAGTCGGCATTGTGCCTTTTTTATTTCATTCCAATGCAATTTCTGTGTTTCATCGTCAATAAGAAGTTCAGAGGGATACAGTTAACCTGTAGTGAAGCATCGGAATCTATAACTAGTGTCACAGGAATGGTTCAAATCATAGACAGTAGGAAGGGTCAGTCTTCTTGTACTTAAGTCAGCATTGTGCCTTTTCTATTTAATTTCGATGCAATTTCTGTGCTTCATCGTCAGTACGACAGTCCAAGGGATACAGTAAACCTGGAGTGAAGCATCGGAATCTATAACTAGTGTCACAGGATTGGTTCAAACATAGTCAGTAAGAAGAGTCAGTCTTCTTGTACTTAAGTCGGCGTTGTGCCTTTTGTATTTAATTCCGATGCAATTTCTGTGTTTCATCGTAAATAAGAGGGTCCAAGGGATGCAGTAAACCGGGAGTGAAGCATCGGAATCTGTCACTAGTGTCACAGGAATGGTTCAAAACATAGTCAGTAAGAAGAGTCATACTTCTTGTACTGAAGTCGCCATTGTGCCTTTTGTATTAAATTCCGATGCAATTTCTGTGTTTCATCGTCAATAAGAAGGTCCAAGGGATTCAGTAAACCTGGAGTGAAGGTTCGGAATCTATAACTAGTGTCACAGGAATGGTTCAAAACATAGACAGTAAGAGGAGTCAGTCTTCTTGTAATTAATTCGGCACTGTGCCCTTTGGATTTGATTCCGATGCAATAAACCTGAAGTGAATCATCGAAATCTATAACTAGTGTCACAGGAATGGATCAAACCATAGTCAGTAAGAAGAGTCAGTCTTCCTGTACTTAAGTCGGCATTGTGCCGCTTGTATTTAATTCCGATGCAATTTCTGTGTTTCATCGTCAATAAGAAGGTACAAAGGGATACAGTAAACCTGAAGTGAAGCATCGAAATCTATAACTAGTGTCACAGGAATGGTTCAAAACATAGACAGAAGAGGAATCAGTCGTCTTGTACTTAAGTCGGCTTTGTCCCTTTTGTATTTAATTCCGTTGCAATTTCTGTGTTTCATCGTCAATAAGAAGGGCAGAGGGGTGCAGTAAACCTGAAGTGAAGCATCGGAATCTATAGCTAGTGTCACAGGAATGGTTCAAAACGTAGACAGTAGGAAGAGACAGTCTTCTTGTACTTATGTCGGCATTGTGCATTTTCCATTCAATTCCGATGCAATTTCTGTTTCATCGTCAATAAGAAGCTCCAAGGGATACAGTAAACCTGAAGTGAAGCATCGGAATCTATAAGTAGTGTCACAGGAATGGTTCAAAACATAGACAGTAGGAAGAGTCAGTCTTCTTGTACTTAAGTCGGCATTGTGCCTTATCTATTTATTTCCGATGCAATTTCTGTATTTCATCGTCAATAAGAAGTTCCGAGGGATACAGTAAATCTGGAGTGAAGCACCGGAATCTATAACTAGTGTCACTGGAATGGTCCAAAACATAGACAGTAGGAAGAGTCAGTCTTCTTGTACTTAAGTTGGCATTGGGCCTTTTCTATTTCATTCAGATGCAATTTCTGTGTTTCATCGTCAATAACAAGGTCAGAGGGATACAGTAAAACTGAAGTGAAGCATCGGAATCTATAACTAGTGTCACAAGAATAGTTCAAATCATAGACAGTAGGAAGAGTCAGTCTTCTTGTCCTTAAGTCGGCATTGTGCCTTTTGTATTTAATTCCGATGCAATTTCTGTGTTTCATTTCAATAAGTAGGTCCAAGGGATCCAGTAAACCTGAAGTGAAGCACCGGAATCTATAACTAGTGTCACAGGAATGGTTCAAAACATAGTCAGTAAGAAGAGTCAGTCTTCTTGAACTTAAGTCGGCATTGTGCCTTTTGTATTTAATTCCGATGCAATATCTGTGTTTCATCGTCAATAATAAGGTCAGAGGGATACAGTAAACATGAAGTGAAGCATCGGAATCTAAAACTAGTGTCACAGGAATGGTTCAAATCGTAGACAGTAAGAAGAGTCAGTCTTCGTGTACTTAAGTCGGCATTGTGCCTTTTGTAATTAATTCCGGTGCAATTTCTGTGTTTCATCGTCAATGAGTAGGTCCAAGGGATCCAATAAACCTGAAGGGAAGCACCGGAATCTATAACTAGTGTCACAGGAATGGTTCAAAACATAGTCAGTAAGAAGAGTCAGTCTTCTTGTTTTTAAGTCGCCAGTGTGCCTTTTGTATTAAATTCCGATGCAATTTCTGTGTATCATCGTCAATAAGAAGGTACAAAGGATACAGTAATCCGGGAGTGAAGCATCGGAATCTATAACTAGTGTCACAGGAATGGTTCAAAACATAGACAGTAAGAGGAGTTAGTCTTCTAGTACTTAATTCGGCACTGTGCCTTTTGGATTTAATTCCGATGCAAGTACTGTGTTTCATCGTCAATAAGAAGGTCAGAGGGATACAGTAAACCTGAAGTGAATCATCGGAATCTATAACTAATGTCACTGGAATGGTTCAAAACATAGTCAGTAAGAAGAGACAGTCTTCTTGTACTAAAGTCGGCATTGTGCCTTTTGTATTTAATTCCGATGCAATTTCTGGGTTTCATCGTCAATAAGAGCGTCAGAGAGATGCAGTAAACCTGGAGTGAAGCATCGGAATCTATAACAAGTGTCACAGGGATGGTTCAAAACATAGACAGTAAGAAGAGTCAGTATTCTTGTACTTAAGTCGGCATTGTGCATTTTGTATTTAATTCCGATGCAATTTCTGTGTTTCATCTTCAGTAAGTAGGTCCCACGGATACAGTAAACCAGAAGTGAAGCATCAGAGACTATAACTAGTGTCACAGGAATGGTTCAAATCATAGTCAGTGGGAAGAGTCTGTCTTCTTGTACTTAAGTCGGCATTGTGCCTTTTGTATTTAGTTCCGACGCAATTTCTGCGTTTCATCGCCAATAAGAAGGTCAGAGGAAGACAGTAAACCTGTAGTGAAGCATCGGAATCTATAACTAGTGTCACAGGAATAGTGTAAAACATAGACAATAGGAAGAGTCAGTCTTCTTGTACTTAAGTCGGCATTGTGCCTTTTGTATTTAATTCCGATGCAATTTCTGTGTTTCATCGTCAATAGGTAGGTCCAAGGGATCCAGTAAATCTGAAGTGAAGCACCGGAATCTATAACTAGTGTCACAGGAATGGTTCAAAACATAGTCAGTAAGAAGAGTCAGTCTTCTTGTACTAAAGTCGCCATTGTGCTTTTTGTATTAAATTCCGATGCAATTTCTGTGTTTCATCGTCAATAAGAAGATACAAAGGATACAGTAATCCTGGAGTGAAGCATCGGAATCTATAACTAGTGTCACAGGAATGGTTCAAACATAGACAGCAAGAAGAGTCAGTCTTCTAGTACTTAATTCGGCACTGTGCCTTTTGGATTTAATTCCGATGCAATTTCTGTGTTTCATCGTCAATAAGAAGGTCAAAGGTATACAGTAAACTTGAAGTGAATCATCGGAATCCATAACTAGTGTCACAGGAATGGTTCAAAACATAGTCAGTAAGAAGAGTCACTCTTCTTGTACTTAAGTCGGCATTGTGCCTTTTGTATTTAATTCCGATGCAACTTATGTATTGATCGTCAATAAGAAGGTCCAAGGGATACAGTAAACCTGAAGTGAAGCATCGAAATCTATAACTAGTGTCACAGGAATGGTTGAAACATAGACAGAAGAAGAATCAGTCTTCTTGTACTTAAGTCGGCATTGTGCCATTTGTATTTAATTCCGCTGCAATTTCTGTGTTTCATCGTCAATGGGAAGGGCAGAGGTTTGCAGTAAGCCTAAAGTGAAGCATCGTAATCTATAACTAGTGTCACAGGAATGGTTCAAATCATAGACTGTAGGAAGATTCAGTCTTCTTGTACTTACGTCGGCATGGTGCATTTTCTATTTAATTCCGATGCAATTGCTGTGTTTCATCCTCAATAGGATGGTCCAAGGGATACAGTAAACCTGGAGTGAAGCATCGGTATCTAAAACTAGAGTCACATGCATGGTTCAAAACATAGACAGTAAGAAGTGTCAGTTCTCTTGTACTTAAGTCGGCATTGTGCCTTTTGTATTTAATTCCGATGTAATGTCTGTGTTTCATCGTCAATAAGAAGGTCCAAGGGATACAGTAAATCTGAAGTATAGCATCGGAATCTATAACTAGTGTCACAGGAATGGTTCAAAACATAGACAGTAAGAAGTGTCAGTTCTCTTGTACTTAAGTCGGCATTGTGCCTTTTTTATTTAATTCCAATGCAATTTCTGTGTTTCATCGTCAATAAGAAGTTCAGAGAGATCCAGTAAACCTGTAGTGAAGCACCGGAATCTATAACTAGTGTCACAGGAATGGTTCAAATCATAGTCAGTAAGAAGAGTCAGTCTTCTTGTACTTAAGTCGCCATTGTGCCTTTTGTATTAAATTCCGATGCTATTTCTGTGCTTCATCGTCAATAAGAAGGTCCAAAGGATACAGTAAACCTGGAGTGAAGGTTCGGAATCTATAACTAATGTCACAGGAACGGTTCAAAACATAGACAGTAAGAAGAGTCAGTCATCTTGTACTTAATTCGGCACTGTGCCCTTTGGATTTAATTCCGATGCAATTGACCTGAAGTGAATCATCGGAATCTATAACTAGTGTCACAGGAATGGTTCAAACCATTGTCAGTAAGAAGAGTCAGTCTTCCTGTACATAAGTCGGCAGTGTGCCTTTTGTATTTAATTCCGATGCAATTTCTGAGTTTCATCGTCAATAAGAAGGTCCAAGGGATACAGTAAACCTGAAGTGAAGCATCGAAATCTATAACTAATGTCACAGGAATGGTTCAAAACATAGACAGAAGAGGAATCAGTCTTGTACTGAAGTCGGCATTGTGCCTTTTGTATTTAATTCCGATGCAATTTCTGTGTTTCATCGTCAATAACAAGGCCAGAGGGGTGCAGTAAACCTGAAGTGAAGCATCGGAATCTATAACTAGTGTCAGAGGAATGGTTCAAATCAATGTCAGTAAGAAGAGTCGGTCTTCTTGTACTTAAGTCGGCATTGTGCCTTTTGTATTTAATTCCGATGCAATTTCGGTGTTTCATCGTCAATAAGAAGGTCCAAGGGATACAGTAAATCTGAAGTGAAGAACCGGAATCTATAACTAGTGTCACGTGAATGGTTCAAATCATAGTCAGTTAGAAGAGTCAGTCTTCTTGTACTTACGTCGCCATTGTGCCTTCTGTATTTAATTCCGATGCAATTTCTGTGTTTCATCGTCAATAAGAAGGTCCAAGGGATACAGTAAATTTGGAGTGAAGCATCGGAACCTATAACTAGAGTCACATGCATGGTTCAAAACATAGACAGTAAGAAGTGTCAGTCTTCTTGTACTTAATTCGGCATTGTGCCTTTCGTATTTAATTCCGATGCAATGTCTGTGTTTCATCGTCAATAAGAAGGTCAGCGGGATACAGTAATCCAGAAGTGAAGCATCGGAATCTATAACTAGTGTCACAGGAATGGTTCAAAACATAGTAAGTAAGAAGAGTCAGTCTTCTTGTACTTAAGTCGGCGTTGTGCCTTTTGTATTTATTTCCGAAGCATTTTCTGTGTTTCATCGTCAATAAGAAGGTCCAAGGGATACAGTAAACCTGGAGTGAAGCATCGGAATCTATAAGTAGTGACACAGGGATGTTTCAAAATATAGACAGTAAGAAGAGTCAGTATTCTTGTACTTAAGTCGGCATTGTGAATTTTGTATTTAATTCCGATGCAATCTCTGTATTCCATCGTAAATAAGAAGGTCCAAGGGATACAGTAAACCTGAAGTAATGCATCGGAATCTATAACTAGTGTCACAGGAATGGTTCAAAACATAGACAGTAAGAAGAGTCAGTTCTCTTGTACTTAAGTCGGCATTGTGCCTTTTTTATTTCATTCCAATGCAATTTCTGTGTTTCATCGTCAATAAGAAGTTCAGAGGGATACAGTGAACCTGTAGTGAAGCATCGGAATCTATAACAAGTATCACAGGAATGGTTCAAATCATAGACAGTAGGAAGAGTCAGTTTTCTTGTACTTAAGACGGCATTGTGCCTTTTGTATTTAATTCCGATGCAATTTCGGTGTTTCATCGTCAATAAGAAGGTCCAAGGGATACAGTAAATCTGAAGTGAAGCACCGGAATCTATAACTAGTGTCACGTGAATGGTTCAAAACATAGACAGTAAGAAGTGTCAGTCTTCTTGTACTTAGGTCGGCATTTTGCCTTTTGTATTTAATTCCGATGCATTTTCTGTGTTTCATCGTCAATAAGAAGGTCCAAGGGATACAGTAAACCTGGAGTGAAGCATCGGAATCTATAACTAGTGTCACAGAATTGGTTCAAAACATAATCAGTAAGAAGAGTCACTCTTCTTGTACTTAAGTCGGCGTTGTGCCTTTTGTATTTAATTCCGATGCAATTTCTGTGTTTCATCGTAAATAAGAAGGTCCGAGGGATGCAGTAAACCGGGAGTGAAGCATCGGAATCTGTAACTAGTGTCACAGGAATGGTTCAAAACATAGTCAGTAAGAAGAGTCAGACTTCTCGTACTTAAGTCGCCATTGTGCCTTCTGTATTAAATTCCGATGCAATTTCTGTGTTTCATCGTCAATAAGAAGGTCCAAGGGATTCAGTAAACCTGGAGTGAAGGTTCGGAATCTATAACTAGTGTCACAGGAATGGTTCAAAACATAGACAGAAGAGGAATCAGTCGTCTTGTACTTAAGTCGGCTTTGTCCCTTTTGTATTTAATTCCGTTGCAATTTCTGTGTTTCATCGTCAATAAGAAGGGCAGAGGGGTGCAGTAAACCTGAAGTGAAGCATCGGAATCTATAGCTAGTGTCACAGGAATGGTTCAAAACGTAGACAGTAGGAAGAGACAGTCTTCTTGTACTTATGTCGGCATTGTGCATTTTCCATTCAATTCCGATGCAATTTCTGTTTCATCGTCAATAAGAAGCTCCAAGGGATACAGTAAACCTGAAGTGAAGCATCGGAATCTATAAGTAGTGTCACAGGAATGGTTCAAAACATAGACAGTAGGAAGAGTCAGTCTTCTTGTACTTAAGTCGGCATTGTGCCTTATCTATTTATTTCCGATGCAATTTCAGTATTTCATCGTCAATAAGAAGTTCCGAGGGATACAGTAAATCTGGAGTGAAGCACCGGAATCTATAACTAGTGTCACTGGAATGGTCCAAAACATAGACAGTAGGAAGAGTCAGTCTTCTTGTACTTAAGTCGGCATTGGGCCTTTTCTATTTCATTCAGATGCAATTTCTGTGTTTCATCGTCAATAACAAGGTCAGAGGGATACAGTAAAACTGAAGTGAAGCATCGGAATCTATAACTAGTGTCACAAGAATAGTTCAAATCATAGACAGTAGGAAGAGTCAGTCTTCTTGTCCTTAAGTCGGCATTGTGCCTTTTGTATTTAATTCCGATGCAATTTCTGTGTTTCATTTCAATAAGTAGGTCCAAGGGATCCAGTAAACCTGAAGTGAAGCACCGGAATCTATAACTAGTGTCACAGGAATGGTTCAAAACATAGTCAGTAAGAAGAGTCAGTCTTCTTGAACTTAAGTCGGCATTGTGCCTTTTGTATTTAATTCCGATGCAATATCTGTGTTTCATCGTCAATAATAAGGTCAGAGGGATACAGTAAACATGAAGTGAAGCATCGGAATCTAAAACTAGTGTCACAGGAATGGTTCAAATCGTAGACAGTAAGAAGAGTCAGTCTTCGTGTACTTAAGTCGGCATTGTGACTTTTGTAATTAATTCCGGTGCAATTTCTGTGTTTCATCGTCAATGAGTAGGTCCAAGGGATCCAATAAACCTGAAGGGAAGCACCGGAATCTATAACTAGTGTCACAGGAATGGTTCAAAACATAGTCAGTAAGAAGAGTCAGTCTTCTTGTTTTTAAGTCGCCAGTGTGCCTTTTGTATTAAATTCCGATGCAATTTCTGTGTATCATCGTCAATAAGAAGGTACAAAGGATACAGTAATCCGGGAGTGAAGCATCGGAATCTATAACTAGTGTCACAGGAATGGTTCAAAACATAGACAGTAAGAGGAGTTAGTCTTCTAGTACTTAATTCGGCACTGTGCCTTTTGGATTTAATTCCGATGCAAGTACTGTGTTTCATCGTCAATAAGAAGGTCAGAGGGATACAGTAAACCTGAAGTGAATCATCGGAATCTATAACTAATGTCACTGGAATGGTTCAAAACATAGTCAGTAAGAAGAGACAGTCTTCTTGTACTAAAGTCGGCATTGTGCCTTTTGTATTTAATTCCGATGCAATTTCTGGGTTTCATCGTCAATAAGAGCGTCAGAGAGATGCAGTAAACCTGGAGTGAAGCATCGGAATCTATAACAAGTGTCACAGGGATGGTTCAAAACATAGACAGTAAGAAGAGTCAGTATTCTTGTACTTAAGTCGGCATTGTGCATTTTGTATTTAATTCCGATGCAATTTCTGTGTTTCATCTTCAGTAAGTAGGTCCCACGGATACAGTAAACCAGAAGTGAAGCATCAGAGACTATAACTAGTGTCACAGGAATGGTTCAAAGCATAGTCAGTGGGAAGAGTCTGTCTTCTTGTACTTAAGTCGGCATTGTGCCTTTTGTATTTAGTTCCGACGCAATTTCTGCGTTTCATCGCCAATAAGAAGGTCAGAGGAAGACAGTAAACCTGTAGTGAAGCATCGGAATCTATAACTAGTGTCACAGGAATAGTGTAAAACATAGACAATAGGAAGAGTCAGTCTTCTTGTACTTAAGTCGGCATTGTGCCTTTTGTATTTAATTCCGATGCAATTTCTGTGTTTCATCGTCAATAGGTAGGTCCAAGGGATCCAGTAAATCTGAAGTGAAGCACCGGAATCTATAACTAGTGTCACAGGAATGGTTCAAAACATAGTCAGTAAGAAGAGTCAGTCTTCTTGTACTAAAGTCGCCATTGTGCTTTTTGTATTAAATTCCGATGCAATTTCTGTGTTTCATCGTCAATAAGAAGATACAAAGGATACAGTAATCCTGGAGTGAAGCATCGGAATCTATAACTAGTGTCACAGGAATGGTTCAAACATAGACAGCAAGAAGAGTCAGTCTTCTAGTACTTAATTCGGCACTGTGAATTTTGGATTTAATTCCGATGCAATTTCTGTGTTTCATCGTCAATAAGAAGGTCAAAGGTATACAGTAAACTTGAAGTGAATCATCGGAATCCATAACTAGTGTCACAGGAATGGTTCAAAACATAGTCAGTAAGAAGAGTCACTCTTCTTGTACTTAAGTCGGCATTGTGCCTTTTGTATTTAATTCCGATGCAACTTATGTATTGATCGTCAATAAGAAGGTCCAAGGGATACAGTAAACCTGAAGTGAAGCATCGAAATCTATAACTAGTGTCACAGGAATGGTTGAAACATAGACAGAAGAAGAATCAGTCTTCTTGTACTTAAGTCGGCATTGTGCCATTTGTATTTAATTCCGCTGCAATTTCTGTGTTTCATCGTCAATGGGAAGGGCAGAGGTTTGCAGTAAGCCTAAAGTGAAGCATCGTAATCTATAACTAGTGTCACAGGAATGGTTCAAATCATAGACTGTAGGAAGATTCAGTCTTCTTGTACTTACGTCGGCATGGTGCATTTTCTATTTAATTCCGATGCAATTGCTGTGTTTCATCCTCAATAAGATGGTCCAAGGGATACAGTAAACCTGGAGTGAAGCATCGGTATCTAAAACTAGAGTCACATGCATGGTTCAAAACATAGACAGTAAGAAGTGTCAGGTCTCTTGTACTTAAGTCGGCATTGTGCCTTTTGTATTTAATTCCGATGCAATGTCTGTGTTTCATCGTCAATAAGAAGGTCCAAGGGATACAGTAAATCTGAAGTATAGCATCGGAATCTATAACTAGTGTCACAGGAATGGTTCAAAACATAGACAGTAAGAAGTGTCAGTTCTCTTGTACTTAAGTCGGCATTGTGCCTTTTTTATTTAATTCCAATGCAATTTCTGTGTTTCATCGTCAATAAGAAGTTCAGAGAGATCCAGTAAACCTGTAGTGAAGCACCGGAATCTATAACTAGTGTCACAGGAATGGTTCAAATCATAGTCAGTAAGAAGAGTCAGTCTTCTTGTACTTAAGTCGCCATTGTGCCTTTTGTATTAAATTCCGATGCTATTTCTGTGCTTCATCGTCAATAAGAAGGTCCAAAGGATACAGTAAACCTGGAGTGAAGGTTCGGAATCTACAACTAATGTCACAGGAATGGTTCAAAACATAGACAGTAAGAAGAGTCAGTCATCTTGTACTTAATTCGGCAGTGTGCCTTTTGTATTTAATTCCGATGCAATTTCTGAGTTTCATCGTCAATAAGAAGGTCCAAGGGATACAGTAAACCTGAAGTGAAGCATCGAAATCTATAACTAATGTCACAGGAATGGTTCAAAACATAGACAGAAGAGGAATCAGTCTTGTACTGAAGTCGGCATTGTGCCTTTTGTATTTAATTCCGATGCAATTTCTGTGTTTCATCGTCAATAACAAGGGCAGAGGGGTGCAGTAAACCTGAAGTGAAGCATCGGAATCTATAACTAGTGTCAGAGGAATGGTTCAAATCAATGTCAGTAAGAAGAGTCGGTCTTCTTGTACTTAAGTCGGCATTGTGCCTTTTGTATTTAATTCCGATGCAATTTCGGTGTTTCATCGTCAATAAGAAGGTCCAAGGGATACAGTAAATCTGAAGTGAAGCACCGGAATCTATAACAAGTGTCACGTGAATGGTTCAAATCATAGTCAGTTAGAAGAGTCAGTCTTCTTGTACTTACGTCGCCATTGTGCCTTCTGTATTTAATTCCGATGCAATTTCTGTGTTTCATCGTCAATAAGAAGGTCCAAGGGATACAGTAAATTTGGAGTGAAGCATCGGAACCTATAACTAGAGTCACATGCATGGTTCAAAACATAGACAGTAAGAAGTGTCAGTCTTCTTGTACTTAATTCGGCATTGTGCCTTTCGTATTTAATTCCGATGCAATGTCTGTGTTTCATCGTCAATAAGAAGGTCAGCGGGATACAGTAATCCAGAAGTGAAGCATCGGAATCTATAACTAGTGTCACAGGAATGGTTCAAAACATAGTAAGTAAGAAGAGTCAGTCTTCTTGTACTTAAGTCGGCGTTGTGCCTTTTGTATTTAGTTCCGAAGCATTTTCTGTGTTTCACCGTCAATAAGAAGGTCCAAGGGATACAGTAAACCTGGAGTGAAGCATCGGAATCTATAAGTAGTGACACAGGGATGTTTCAAAATATAGACAGTAAGAAGAGTCAGTATTCTTGTACTTAAGTCGGCATTGTGAATTTTGTATTTAATTCCGATGCAATCTCTGTATTCCATCGTCAATAAGAAGGTCCAAGGGATACAGTAAACCTGAAGTAATGCATCGGAATCTATAACTAGTGTCACAGGAATGGTTCAAAACATAGACAGTAAGAAGAGTCAGTTCTCTTGTACTTAAGTCGGCATTGTGCCTTTTTTATTTCATTCCAATGCAATTTCTGTGTTTCATCGTCAATAAGAAGTTCAGAGGGATACAGTGAACCTGTAGTGAAGCATCGGAATCTATAACAAGTATCACAGGAATGGTTCAAATCATAGACAGTAGGAAGAGTCAGTTTTCTTGTACTTAAGTCGGCATTGTGCCTTTTGTATTTAATTCCGATGCAATTTCGGTGTTTCATCGTCAATAAGAAGGTCCAAGGGATACAGTAAATCTGAAGTGAAGCACCGGAATCTATAACTAGTGTCACGTGAATGGTTCAAAACATAGACAGTAAGAAGTGTCAGTCTTCTTGTACTTAGGTCGGCATTTTGCCTTTTGTATTTAATTCCGATGCATTTTCTGTGTTTCATCGTCAATAAGAAGGTCCAAGGGATACAGTAAACCTGGAGTGAAGCATCGGAATCTATAACTAGTGTCACAGAATTGGTTCAAAACATAATCAGTAAGAAGAGTCACTCTTCTTGTACTTAAGTCGGCGTTGTGCCTTTTGTATTTAATTCCGATGCAATTTCTGTGTTTCATCGTAAATAAGAAGGTCCGAGGGATGCAGTAAACCGGGAGTGAAGCATCGGAATCTGTAACTAGTGTCACAGGAATGGTTCAAAACATAGTCAGTAAGAAGAGTCAGACTTCTCGTACTTAAGTCGCCATTGTGCCTTCTGTATTAAATTCCGATGCAATTTCTGTGTTTCATCGTCAATAAGAAGGTCCAAGGGATTCAGTAAACCTGGAGTGAAGGTTCGGAATCTATAACTAGTGTCACAGGAATGGTTCAAAACATAGACAGTAAGAGGAGTCAGTCTTCTTGTAATTAATTCGGCACTGTGCCTTTTGGATTTAATTCCGATGCAATAAACCTGAAGTGAATCATCGGAATCTATAACTAGTGTCACAGGAATGGTTCGAACCATAGTCAGTAAGAAGAGTCAGTCTTCCTGTACTTAAGTCGGCATTGTGCCGCTTGTATTTAATTCCGATGCAATTTCTGTGTTTCATCGTCAATAAGAAGGTCAAAGGGATACAGTAAACCTGAAGTGAAGCATCGAAATCTATAACTAGTGTCACAGAAATGGTTCAAAACATAGACAGAAGAGGAATCAGTCTTCTTGTACTTAACTCGGCATTGTCCCTTTTGTATTTAATTCCGTTGCAATTTCTGTGTTTCATCGTCAATAAGAAGGGCAGATGGGTGCAGTAAACCTGAAGTGAAGCATCGGAATCTATAGCTAGTGTCACAGGAATGGTTCAAAACGTAGACAGTAGGAAGAGACAGTCTTCTTGTACTTAAGTCGGCATTGTGCATTTTCTATTTAATTCCGATGCAATTTCTGTGTTTCATCGTCAATAATAAGCTCCAAGGGATACAGTAAACCTGAAGTGAAGCATCGGAATCTATACGTAGTGTCACAGGAATGGTTCAAAGCATAGACAGTAGGAAGAGTCAGTCTTCTTGTACTAAGTCGGCATTGTGCCTTATCTATTTAATTCCGATGCAATTTCTGTATTTCATCGTCAATAAGAAGGCCCGAGGGATACAGTAAATCTGGAGTGAAGCACCGGAATCTATAACTAGTGTCACTGGAATGGTCCATATCATAGACAGTAGGAAGAGTCAGTCTTCTTGTACTTAAGTCGGCATTGTGCCTTTTCCATTTCATTCAGATGCAATTTCTGTGTTTCATCGTCAATAACAAGGTCAGAGGGATACAGTAAACCTGAAGTGAAGCATCGGAATCTATAACTAGTGTCACAAGAATAGTTCAAATCAGAGACAGTAGGAAGAGTGAGTCTTCTTGTCCTTAAGTCGGCATTGTGCTTTTTGTATTTAATTCCGATGCAATTTCTGTGTTTCATTGTCAATAAGTAGGTCCAAGGGATCCAGTAAACCTGAAGTGAAGCACCGGAATCTATAACTAGTGTCACAGGAATGGTTCGAAACATAGTCAGTAAGAAGAGTCAGTCTTCTTGAACTTAAGTCGGCATTGTGCCTTTTGTATTTAATTCCGATGCAATATCATTGTTTCATCGTCAATAATAAGGTCAGGGGGATACAGTAAACATGAAGTGAAGCATCGGAATCTAAAACTAGTGTCACAGGAATGGTTCAAATCGTAGACAGTAAGAAGAGTCTGTCTTCTTGTACTTAAGTCGGCATTGTGCCTTTTGTAATTAATTCCGATGCAATTTCTGTGTTTCATCGTCAATGAGTAGGTCCAAGGGATCCAGTAAACCTGAAGGGAAGTACCGGAATCTATAACTAGTGTCACAGGAATGGTTCAAAACATAGTCAGTAAGAAGAGTCAGTCTTCTTGTACTTAAGTCGCCATTGTGCCTTTTGTATTAAATTCCGATGCTATTTCTGTGTTTCATCGTCAATAAGAAGGTCCAAAGGATACAGTAAACCTGGAGTGAAGGTTCGGAATCTATAACTAGTGTCACAGGAATGGTTCAAAACATAGACAGTAAGAAGAGTCAGTCATCTTGTACTTAATTCGGCACTGTGCCTTTTGGATTTAATTCCGATGCAATAAACCTGAAGTGAATCATCGGAATCTATAACTAGTGTCACAGGAATGGTTCAAACCATTGTCAGTAAGAAGAGTCAGTCTTCCTGTACTGAAGTCGGCAGTGTGCCTTTTGTAATTAATTCCGATGCAATTTCTGAGTTTCATCGTCAATATGAAGGTCCAAGGGATACAGTAAACCTGAAGTGAAGCATCGAAATCTATAACTAATGTCACAGGAATGTTTCAAAACACAGACAGAAGAAGAATCAGTCTTGTACTTAAGTCGGCATTGTGCCTTTTGTATTTTATTCCGATGCAATTTCTGTGTTTCATCGTCAATAAGGAGGGCAGAGGGCTGCAGTAAACCTGAAGTGAAGCATCGGAATCTATAACTAGTGTCACAGGAATGGTTCAAATCAATGTCAGTAAGAAGAGTCAGTCTTCTTGTACTTAAGTCGGCATTGTGCCTTTTGTATTTAATTCCGATGCAATTTCGGTGTTTCATCGTCAATAAGAAGGTCCAAGGGATACAGTAAATCTGAAGTGAAGCACCGGAATCTATAACTAGTGTCACGTGAATGGTTCAAAACATAGTCAGTTAGAAGAGTCAGTCTTCTTGTACTTAAGTCGCCATTGTGCCTTCTGTATTTAATTCCGATGCAATTTCTGTGTTTAATCGTCAATAAGAAGGTCCAAGGGATACAGTAAACCTGAAGTAAAGCATCGGAATCTATAACTAGTGTCACAGGAATAGTTCAAAACATAGACAGCAAGAAGAGTCAGTCTTCTAGTACTTAATTCGGCACTGTGCCTTTTGGATTTAATTCCGATGCAATTTCTGTGTTTCATCGTCAATAAGAAGGTCAAAGGTATACAGTAAACTTGAAGTGAATCATCGGAATCCATAACTAGTGTCACAGGAATGGTTCAAAACATAGTCAGTAAGAGGAGTCACTCTTCTTGTACTTAAGTCGGCATGGTGCCTTTTGTATTTAATTCCGATGCAACTTATGTATTGATCGTCAATAAGAAGGTCCAAGGGATACAGTAAACCTGAAGTGAAGCATCGAAATCTATAACTAGTGTCACAGGAATGGTTGAAACATAGACAGAAGAAGAATCAGTCTTCTTGTACTTAAGTCGGCATTGTGCCATTTGTATTTAATTCCGCTGCAATTTCTGTGTTTCTTCGTCAATGGGAAGGGCAGAGGTTTGCAGTAAGCCTAAAGTGAAGCATCGTAATCTATAACTAGTGTCACAGGAATGGTTCAAATCATAGACTGTAGGAAGATTCAGTCTTCTTGTACTTACGTCGGCATGGTGCATTTTCTATTTAATTCCGATGCAATTGCTGTGTTTCATCCTCAATAAGATGGTCCAAGGGATACAGTAAACCTGGAGTGAAGCATCGGTATCTACAACTAGAGTCACATGCATGGTTCAAAACATAGACAGTAAGAAGTGTCAGTTCTCTTGTACTTAAGTCGGCATTGTGCCTTTTGTATTTAATTCCGATGCAATGTCTGTGTTTCATCGTCAATAAGAAGGTCCAAGGGATACAGTAAATCTGAAGTATAGCATCGGAATCTATAACTAGTGTCACAGGAATGGTTCAAAACATAGACAGTAAGAAGTGTCAGTTCTCTTGTACTTAAGTCGGCATTGTGCCTTTTTTATTTAATTCCAATGCAATTTCTGTGTTTCATCGTCAATACGAAGTTCAGAGGGATCCAGTAAACCTGTAGTGAAGCACCGGAATCTATAACTAGTGTCACAGGAATGGTTCAAATCATAGTCAGTAAGAAGAGTCAGTCTTCTTGTACTTAAGTCGCCATTGTGCCTTTTGTATTAAATTCCGATGCTATTTCTGTGTTTCATCGTCAATAAGAAGGTCCAAAGGATACAGTAAACCTGGAGTGAAGGTTCGGAATCTATAACTAATGTCACAGGAATGGTTCAAAACATAGACAGTAAGAAGAGTCAGTCATCTTGTACTTAATTCGGCTCTGTGCCCTTTGGATTTAATTCCGATGCAATTAACCTGAAGTGAATCATCGGAATCTATAACTAGTGTCACAGGAATGGTTCAAACCATTGTCAGTAAGAAGAGTCAGTCTTCCTGTACATAAGTCGGCAGTGTGCCTTTTGTATTTAATTCCGATGCAATTTCTGAGTTTCATCGTCAATAAGAAGGTCCAAGGGATACAGTAAACCTGGAGTGAAGCATCGAAATCTATAACTAATGTCACAGGAATGGTTCAAAACATAGACAGAAGAAGAATCAGTCTTGTACTGAAGTCGGCATTGTGCCTTTTGTATTTAATTCCGATGCAATTTCTGTGTTTCATCGTCAATAAGAAGTGCAGAGGGGTGCAGTAAACCTGAAGTGAAGCATCGGAATCTATAACTAGTGTCAGAGGAATGGTTCAAATCAATGTCAGTAAGAAGAGTCAGTCTTCTTGTACTTAAGTCGGCATTGTGCCTTTTGTATTTAATTGCGATGCAATTTCGGTGTTTCATCGTCAATAAGAAGGTCCAAGGGATACAGTAAATCTG
Organism: Schistocerca piceifrons; assembly: GCF_021461385.2. Lineage (NCBI taxonomy): Eukaryota > Metazoa > Arthropoda > Insecta > Orthoptera > Acrididae > Schistocerca > Schistocerca piceifrons. The sequence continues at coordinate 11,082 of NW_025728243.1, read as the reverse complement.
AAGTGAAGCACCGGAATCTATAACTAGTGTCACGTGAATGGTTCAAATCATAGTCAGTTAGAAGAGTCAGTCTTCTTGTACTTACGTCGCCATTGTGCCTTCTGTATTTAATTCCGATGCAATTTCTGTGTTTCATCGTCAATAAGAAGGTCCAAGGGATACAGTAAATTTGGAGTGAAGCATCGGAACCTATATCTAGAGTCACATGCATGGTTCAAAACATAGACAGTAAGAAGTGTCAGTCTTCTTGTACTTAATTCGGCATTGTGCCTTTCGTATTTAATTCCGATGCAATGTCTGTGTTTCATCGTCAATAAGAAGGTCAGCGGGATACAGTAATCCAGAAGTGAAGCATCGGAATCTATAACTAGTGTCACAGGAATGGTTCAAAACATAGTAAGTAAGAAGAGTCAGTCTTCTTGTACTTTAGTCGGCGTTGTGCCTTTTGTATTTATTTCCGAAGCATTTTCTGTGTTTCATCGTCAATAAGAAGGTCCAAGGGATACAGTAAACCTGGAGTGAAGCATCGGAATCTATAAGTAGTGACACAGGGATGTTTCAAAATATAGACAGTAAGAAGAGTCAGTATTCTTGTACTTAAGTCGGCATTGTGAATTTTGTATTTAATTCCGATGCAATCTCTGTATTTCATCGTCAATAAGAAGGTCCAAGGGATACAGTAAACCTGAAGTAATGCATCGGAATCTATAACTAGTGTCACAGGAATGGTTCAAAACATAGACAGTAAGAAGAGTCAGTTCTCTTGTACTTAAGTCGGCATTGTGCCTTTTTTATTTCATTCCAATGCAATTTCTGTGTTTCATCGTCAATAAGAAGTTCAGAGGGATACAGTGAACCTGTAGTGAAGCATCGGAATCTATAACAAGTGTCACAGGAATGGTTCAAATCATAGACAGTAGGAAGAGTCAGTTTTCTTGTACTTAAGTCGGCATTGTGCCTTTTGTATTTAATTCCGATGCAATTTCGGTGTTTCATCGTCAATAAGAAGGTCCAAGGGATACAGTAAATCTGAAGTGAAGCACCGGAATCTATAACTAGTGTCACGTGAATGGTTCAAAACATAGACAGTAAGAAGTGTCAGTCTTCTTGTACTTAGGTCGGCATTTTGCCTTTTGTATTTAATTCCGATGCATTTTCTGTGTTTCATCGTCAATAAGAAGGTCCAAGGGATACAGTAAACCTGGAGTGAAGCATCGGAATCTATAACTAGTGTCACAGGATTGGTTCAAAACATAGTCAGTAAGAAGAGTCACTCTTCTTGTACTAAAGTCGGCGTTGTGCCTTTTGTATTTAATTCCGTTGCAATTTCTGTGTTTCATCGTCAATAAGAAGGGCAGATGGGTGCAGTAAACCTGAAGTGAAGCATCGGAATCTATAGCTAATGTCACAGGAATGGTTCAAAACGTAGACAGTAGGAAGAGACAGTCTTCTTGTACTGAAGTCGGCATTGTGCATTTTCTATTTAATTCCGATGCAATTTCTGTGTTTCATCGTCAATAATAAGCTCCAAGGGATACAGTAAACCTGAAGTGAAGCATCGGAATCTATACGTAGTGTCACAGGAATGGTTCAAAACATAGACAGTAGGAAGAGTCAGTCTTCTTGTACCTAAGTCGGCATTGTGCCTTATCTATTTAATTCCGATGCAATTTCTGTATTTCATCGTCAATAAGAAGGCCCGAGGGATCCAGTAAATCTGGAGTGAAGCACCGGAATCTATAACTAGTGTCACTGGAATGGTCCATATCATAGACAGTAGGAAGAGTCAGTCTTCCTGTACTTAAGTCGGCATTGTGCCTTTTCTATTTCATTCAGATGCAATTTCTGTGTTTCATCGTCAATAACAAGGTCAGAGGGATACAGTAAACCTGAAGTGAAGCATCGGAATCTATAACTAGTGTCACAAGAATAGTTCAAATCATAGACAGTAGGAAGAGTCAGTCTTCTTGTCCTTAAGTCGGCATTGTGCTTTTTGTATTTAATTCCGATGCAATTTCTGTGTTTCATTGTCAATAAGTAGGTCCAAGGGATCCAGTAAACCTGAAGTGAAGCACCGGAATCTATAACTAGTGTCACAGGAATGGTTCAAAACATAGTCAGTAAGAGGAGTCAGTCTTCTTGAACTTAAGACGGCATTGTGCCTTTTGTATTTAATTCCGATGCAATATCATTGTTTCATCGTCAATAATAAGGTCAGGGGGATACAGTAAACATGAAGTGAAGCATCGGAATCTAAAACTAGTGTCACAGGAATGGTTCAAATCGTAGACAGTAAGAAGAGTCTGTCTTCTTGTACTTAAGTCGGCATTGTGCCTTTTGTAATTAATTCCGATGCAATTTCTGTGTTTCATCGTCAATGAGTAGGTCCAAGGGATCCAGTAAACCTGAAGGGAAGTACCGGAATCTATAACTAGTGTCACAGGAATGGTTCAAAACATAGTCAGTAAGAAGAGTCAGTCTTCTTGTACTTAAGTCGCCATTGTGCCTTTTGTATTAAATTCCGATGCTATTTCTGTGTTTCATCGTCAATAAGAAGGTCCAAAGGATACAGTAAACCTGGAGTGAAGGTTCGGAATCTATAACTAGTGTCACAGGAATGGTTCAAAACATAGACAGTAAGAAGAGTCAGTTCTCTTGTACTTAAGTCGGCATTGTGCCTTTTTTATTTCATTCCAATACAATTTCTGTGTTTCATTGTCAATAAGAAGTTCAGAGGTATACAGTTAACCTGTAGTGAAGCATCGGAATCTATAACTAGTGTCACAGGAATGGTTCAAAACATAGACAGAAGAAGAATCAGTCTTCTTGTACTTAAGTCGGCATTGTGCCTTTTCTATTTAATTTCGATGCAATTTCTGTGTTTCATCGTCAATAAGAAGGTCAGAGGGATACAGTAAACCTGAAGTGAAGCATCGGAATCTATAACAAGTGTCACAGGGATGGTTCAAAACATAGACAGTAAGAAGGGTCAGTATTCTTGTACTTAAGTTGGCATTGTGCATTTTGTATTTAATTCCGATGCAATTTCTGTGTTTCATCTTCAATAAGTAGGTCCCAGGGATACAGTAAACCTGAAGTGAAGCATCAGAGACTATAACTAGTGTCACAGGAATGGTTCAAAGCATAGTCAGTGGGAAGAGTCTGTCTTCTTGTACTTAAGTCGGCCTTGTGCCTTTTGTATTTAGTTCCGATGCAATTTCTATGTTTCATCGTCAATAAGAAGGTCAGAGGGAGACAGTAAACCTGAAGTGAAGCATCGGAATCTATAACTAGTGTCACAGGAATAGTTCAAAACATAGACAAAAGGAAGAGTCAGTCTTCTTGTACTTAAGTCGGCATTGTGCTTTTTGTATTTAATTCCGATGCAATTTCTGAGTTTCATCGTCAATAAGAGCGTCAGAGGGATACAGTAAACCTGAAGTGAATCTTCGGAATCTATAACTAGTGTCACAATAATGGTTCAAACCATTGTCAGTAAGAAGAGTCAGTCTTCCTTTACTTAAGTCGGCAGTGTGCCTTTTGTATTTAATTCCGATGCAATTTCTGAGTTTCATCGTCAATAAGAAGGTCCAAGGGATACAGTAAACCTGAAGTGAAGCATCGAAATCTATAACTAATGTCACAGGAATGGTTCAAAACATAGACAGAAGAAGAATCAGTCTTGTACTTAAGTCGGCATTGTGCCTTTTGTATTTAATTCCGATGCAATTTCTGTGTTTCATCGTCAATAAGAAGGGCAGAGGGGTGCAGTAAACCTGAAGTGAAGCATCGGAATCTATAACTAGTGTCACAGGAATGGTTCAAATCAATGTCAGTAAGAAGAGTCAGTCTTCTTGTACTTAAGTCGGCATTGTGCCTTTTGTATTTAATTCCGATGCAATTTCGGTGTTTCATCGTCAATAAGAAGGTCCAAGGGACACAGTAAATCTGAAGTGAAGCACCGGAATCTATAACTAGTGTCAAGTGAATGGTTGAAAACATAGTCAGTTAGAAGAGTCGGTCTTCTTGTACTTAAGTCGCCATTGTGCCTTCTGTATTTAATTCCGATGCAATTTCTGTGTTTCATCGTCAATAAGAAGGTCCAAGGGATACAGTAAATTTGGAGTGAAGCATCGGAACCTATAACTAGAGTCTCATGCATGGTTCAAAACATAGACAGTAAGAAGTGTCAGTCTTCTTGTACTTAATTCGGCATTGTGCCTTTTGTATTTAATTCCGATGCAATGTCTGTGTTTCATCGTCAATAAGAAGGTCAGAGGGATACAGTAATCCAGAAGTGAAGCATCGGAATCTATAACTAGTGTCACAGGAATGGTTCAAAGCATAGTAAGTAAGAAGAGTCAGTCTTCTTGTACTTAAGTCGGCATTGTGCCTTTTGTATTTATTTCCGATGAATTTTCTGTGTTTCATCGTCAATAAGAAGGTCCAAGGGATACAGTAAATCTGGAGTGAAGCATCGGAATCTATAAGTAGTGACACAGGGATGTTTCAAAGTATAGACAGTAAGAAGAGTCAGTATTCTTGTACTTAAGTCGGCATTGTGACTTTTGTATTTAATTCCGATGCAATTTCTGTATTTCATCGTCAATAGGAAGGTCCAAGGGATACAGTAAACCTGAAGTAAAGCATCGGAATCTATAACTAGTGTCACAGGAATGGTTCAAATCATAGACAGTAGGAAGAGTCAGTCTTCTTGTACTTAAGTCGGCATTGTGCCTTTTCTATTTAATTTCGATGCAATTTCTGTGCTTCATCGTCAATACGACAGTCCAAGGGATACAGTAAACCTGAAGTGAAGCATCGGAATCTATAACTAGTGTCGCAGGAATGGTTCAAAACATAGACAGTAAGAAGAGTCAGTTATCTTGTACTTAATTCGGCACTGTGCCTTTTGGATTTAATTCCGATGCAATAAACCTGAAGTGAATCATCGGAATCTATAACTAGTGTCACAGGAATGGTTCAAACCATTGTCAGTAAGAAGAGTCAGTCTTCCTGTACTTAAGTCGGCAGTGTGCCTTTTGTATTTAATTCCGATGCAATTTCTGAGTTTCATCGTCAATAAGAAGGTCCAAGGGAAACAGTAAACCTGAAGTGAAGCATCGAAATCTATAACTAATGTCACAGGAATGGTTCAAAACATAGACAGAAGAAGAATCAGTCTTGTACTTAAGTCGGCATTGTGCCTTTTGTATTTAATTCCGATGCAATTTCTGTGTTTCATCGTCAATAAAAAGGGCGGAAGGGTGCAGTAAACCTGAAGTGAAGCATCGGAATCTATAACTAGTGTCACAGGAATGGTTCAAATCAATGTCAGTAAGAAGAGTCAGTCTTCTTGTACTTAAGTCGGCATTGTGCCTTTTGTATTTAATTCCGATGGAATTTCGGTGTTTCATCGTCAATAAGAAGGTCCAAGGGATACAGTAAATCTGAAGTGAAGCACCGGAATCTATAACTAGTGTCACGTGAATGGATCAAAACATAGTCAGTTAGAAGAGTCAGTCTTCTTGTACTTAAGTCGCCATTGTGCCTTCTGTATTTAATTCCGATGCAATTTCTGAGTTTCATCGTCAATAAGAATTTCCAAGGGATACAGTAAATTTGGAGTGAAGCATCGAAACCTATAACTAGAGTCTCATGCATGGTTCAAAGCATAGACAGTAAGAAGTGTCAGTCTTCTTGTACTTAATTCGGCATCGTGCCTTTTGTATTTAATTCCGATGCAATGTCTGTGTTTCATCGTCAATAAGAAGGTCAGAGGGATACAGTAATCCAGAAGTGAAGCATCAGAATCTATAACTAGTGTCACAGGAATGGTTCAAAACATAGTAAGTAAGAAGAGTCAGTCTTCTTGTACTTGAGTCGGCATTGTGACTTTTGTATTTAATTCCGATGCAATTTCTGTATTTCATCGTCAATACGAAGGTCCACGGGATACAGTAAACCTGAAGTAAAGCTTCGGAATCTACAACTAGTGTCACAGGAATGGTTCAAAACACAGACAGTAAGAAGAGTCTGTTCTCTTGTACTTAAGTCGGCATTGTGCCTTTTTTATTTCATTCCAATGCAATTTCTGTGTTTCATCGTCAATAAGAAGTTCAGAGGGATACAGTTAACCCGTAGTGAAGCATCGGAATCTATAACTAGTGTCACAGGAATGGTTCAAATCATAGACAGTAGGAAGAGTCAGTCTTCTTGTACTTAAGTCGGCATTGTGCCTTTTCTATTTAATTTCGATGCAACTTCTGTGCTTCATCGTCAATTCGACAGTCCAAGGGATACAGTAAACCTGAAGTGAAGCATCGGAATCTATAACTAGTGTCGCAGGAATGGTTCAAAACATAGACAGTAAGAATAGTCAGTCATCTTGTACATGATTCGGCATTGTGCATTTTGTATTTAATTCCGATGCAATATCTGTGTTTGATCGCCAATAAGGAGGTCCAAGGGATACAGTAAACCTGGAGTGAAGCGTCGAAATCTGTAACTTGTGTCACAGGAATGGTTCAAAACATAGTCAGTAAGAAGAGACAGTCATCTTGTACTTAAATCGGCATTGTGCCTTTTGTATTTAATTCCGATGCAATTTCTGTGTTTCATCGTCAATAAGAAGGTCCAAGATATACAGTAAACCTGGAGTGAAGCACCGGAATCTATAACTACTGTCACTGGAATGGTCCAAAACATAGACAGTAGGAAGAGTCAGTCTTCTAGTACTTAAGTCGGCATTGTGCCTTTTGTATTTAATTCCGATGCAATTTCTGTGTTTCATCGCAATAAGAAGGTCACAGGGATACAGTAAACCTGAAGTGAAGCATCGGAATCTATAACTAGTGTCACAGTAATGGTTCAAAACATAGACAGTAAGAAGAGTCAGTCTTCTTGTACTTAAGTCGGCATTGTGCCTTTTGTATTTAATTCCGATGCAATTTCTGTGTTTCATCGTCAATAAGAAGGTCAAAGGGATACAGTAAACCCGAGGTGAAGCATCGGAAACTATAACTAGTGTCACAGGAATGGTTCAAACCATAGTCGGTAAGAAGAGTCAGTCTTCTTGTACTTAAGACGGCATTGTGCCTTTTGTATTTAATACCGTTGCAATTTCTGTGTTTCATCGTCAGTAAGAAGGTCAGAGGGATACAGTAAACCTGAAGTGAAGCATCGGAATCTAAAACTAGTGTCACAGGAGTGTTTCAAATCGTAGACAGTAGGAAGATTCAGTCTTCTTGTACTTAAGTCGGCATTGTGCCTCTTGTATTTAATTCCGATGCAATTTCTGTGTTTCATTGTCAATAAGTAGGCCCAAGGGATCCAGTAAACCTGAAGTGAAGCACCGGAATCTATAACTAGTGTCAAAGGAATGGTTCAAAGCGTAGTCAGTAAGAAGAGTCAGACTTCTTGTACTTAAGTCGCCATTGTGCCTTTTGTATTAAATTCCGATGCAATTTCTGTGTTTCATCGTCAATAAGAAGGTCCAAAGGATACAGTAAACCTGGAGTGAAGGTTCGGAATCTATTGCTAGTGTCACAGGAATGGTTCAAAACATAGACAGTAAGAGGAGTCAGTCTTCTTGTAATTAATTCGGCACTGTGCCTTTTGGATTTAATTCCGATGCAATAAACCTGAAGTGAATCATCGGAATCTATAACTAGTGTCACAGGAATGGTTCAAACCATAGTCAGTAAGAAGAGTCAGTCTTCCTGAACTTAAGTCGGCATTGTGCCGCTTGTATTTAATTCCGATGCAATTTCTGTGTTTCATCCTCAATAAGAAGGTCACAGGGATACAGTAAACCTCAGGTGAAGCATCGAAATCTATAACTAGTGTCACAGGAATGGTTCAAAACATAGACAGACGAGGAATCAGTCTTCTTGTACTTAAGTCGGCATTGTCCCTTTTGTATTTAATTCCGTTGCAATTTCTGTGTTTCATCGTGAATAAGAAGGGCAGAGGGGTGCAGTAAACCTGATTTGAAGCATCGGAATCTATAGCTAGTGTCACAGGAATGGTTCAAAACGTAGACAGTAGGAAGAGACAGTCTTCTTGTACTTAAGTCGGCATTGTGCATTTTCTATTTAATTCTGATGCAATTTCTGTGTTTCATCGTCAATAAGAAATTCCAAGGGATATAGTAAACCTCGTGTGAAGCATCGGAATCTATAAATAGTGTCACAGGAATGGTTCAAAACATAGACAGTAAGAAGGGTCAGTCTTCTTGTACCTAAGTCGGCTTTGTGCCTTTTGTATTTAATTCCGATGCAATTTCGGTGTTTCATCGTCAACAAGAAGCTCCAAGGGATACAGTAAACCTGAAGTGAAGCATCGGAATCTATAACTAGTGTCACAGGAATGGTTCAAAACATAGACAGTAGGAAGAGTCAGTCTTCTTGTACTTAAGTCGGCATTGTGCGTTATCTATTTAATTCCGATGCAATTTCTGTATTTCATCGTCAATAAGAAGGTCCGAGGGATACAGTAAACCTGGAGTGAAGCACCGGAATCTATAACTAGTGTCATTGGAATGGTCCAAAACATAGACAGTAGGAAGAGTCAGTCTTCTTGTACTTAAGTCGGCATTGTGCCTTTTCTATTTCATTCAGATGCAATTTCTGTATTTCATCGTCAATAACAAGGTCAGAGGGATACAGTGAACCTGAAGTGAAGCATCGGAAACTATAACTAGTGTCACAAGAATAGTTCAAAACATAGACAGTAGGAAGAGTCAGTCTTCTTGTACATAAGTCGGCTTTGTGCATTTTCTATTTAATTCCGATGCAATTTCTGTGTTTCATCGTCAATAAGAAGGTCAGAGGGATACAGTAAACCTGAAGTGAAGCATCGGAATCTAAAACTAGTGTCACAGGAATGTTTCAAATCGTAGACAGTAGGAAGAGTCAGTCTTCTTGTTCTTAAGTCGGCATTGTGCCTTTTGTATTTAATTCCGATGCAATTTCTGTGTTTCATTGTCAATAAGTAGGTCCAAGGGATCCAGTAAACCTGAAGTGAAGCACCGGAACCTATAACTAGTGTCACAGGAATGGTTCAAATCATACTCAGTAAGAAGAGTCAGCCTTTTTGTACTTAAGTCGGCATTGTGCCTTTTGTATTTAATTCCGTTGCAATATCTGTGTTTCATCGTCAATAATAAGGTCAGAGGGATACAGTAAACATGAAGTGAAGCATCGGAATCTAAAACTAGTGTCACAGGAATGGTTCAAATCGTAGACAGTAAGAAGAGTCAGTCTTCTTGTAGTTAAGTCGGCATTCTGCCTTTTGTAATTAATTTCGATGCAATTTCTATGTTTCATCGCCAATAAGTAGGTCCAAGGGATCCAGTAAACCTGAAGTGAAGCACCGGAATCTATAACTAGTGTCACAGGAATGGTTCAAAACATAGTCAGTAAGAAGAGTCCGTCCTCTTGTTTTTAAGTCGCCATTGTGCCTTTTGTATTAAATTCCGATGCAATTTCTGTGTTTCATCGTCAATAAGAAGGTACAAAGGATACAGTAGTCCGGGAGTGAATCATCGGAATCTATAACTAGTGTCACAGGAATGGTTCAAAGCATAGACAGTAAGAAGAGTTAGTCTTCTAGTACTTAATTCGGCACTGTGCCTTTTGGATTTAATTCCGATGCAATTTCTGTGTTTCATCGTCAATAAGAAGGTCAGAGGGATACAGTAAACCTGAAGTGAATCATCGGAATCTATAACTAATGTCACTGGAATGGTTCAAATCATAGTCAGTAAGAAGAGTCAGTCTTCTTGTACTTAAGTCGGCATTGCGCCTTTTGTATTTAATTCCGATACAACTTATGTGTTTCATCGTCAATAAGAAGGTCCAAGGGATACAGTAAACCTGAAGTGAAGCATCTAAATCTATAACTAGTATCACAGGAATGGTTCAAGTATAGACAGAAGAAGAATCAGTCTTCTTGTACTTAAGTCGGCATTGTGACTTTCGTATATAATTCCGATGCTATTTCTGTGTTTCATGGTTAATAAGAAGGTCCAAGGGATACAGTAAACCTAGAGTAAAACATCGGTATTTTTTACTAGTGCCACAGGAATGGTTCAAACATAGACAGTAAGAAGAGTCAGTCTTCTTGTACTTAATTAGGCATTGTGAATTTTGTATTTAATTCCGCTGCAATTTCTGAGTTTCATCGTCAATAAGAGCGTCAGAGTGATACAGTAAATCTGAAGTGAAGATTCGGAAACTATAACTAGTGTCACAGGAATGGTCAAAACATAGTCAGTAAGAAGAGTCAGTACTCTTGTACTTAAGTCGGCATTGTGCCTTTTGTATTTAATTCCGATGCAATTTCTGTGTTTCATCTTCAATAAGTAGGTCCCAGGGATACAGTAAACCTGAAGTGAAGCATCAAAGACTATAACTAGTGTCACAGGAATGGTTCAAAACATAGTCAGAGGGAAGAGTCTGTCTTCTTGTACTTAAGTCGGCATTGTGCCTTTTGTATTTAGTTCCGATGCAATTTCTGTGTTTCATCGTCAAAAAGAAGGTCAGAGGGAGACAGTAAACCTGAAGTGAGGCATCGGAATCTATAACTAGTGTCACAGGAATAGTTCAAAACATAGACAGTAGGAAGAGTCAGTCTTCTTGTACTTAAGTCGGCATTGTGCCTTTTGTATTTAATTCCGATGCAATTTCTGTGTTTCATCGTCAATAAGTAGGTCCAAGGGATCCAGTAAATCTGAAGTGAAACACCGGAATCTATAACTAGTGTCACAGGAATGGTTCAAAACATAGTCAGTGAGAAGAGTCAGTCTTCTTGTACTTAAGTCGCCATTGTGCCTTTTGTATTAAATTCCGGTGCAATTTATAGCGCCGCCCAGCGTGGGGCTCGAACCCACGACCCTCAGATTAAGAGTCTCATGCTCTACCGACTGAGCTAGCCGGGCTCCACACAACGCGTTACGAGCCATACAGTATTTATGCGACCTGCGACCATCTATGGAAGATCCTTTTGACTACAGCTTATTTCCTGCTGCCACAAATGAGCTACAATCCTATTCAATGGAAAATTGTCTCCGAAAGGCAT